>NW_006920481.1:0-3712 GCF_000344685.1 Gloeophyllum trabeum ATCC 11539
CCCCCTGGCCACTTCGGTGCGACTAGGTGGTTAAGTAGATCAGGACCTACTCAGCAACCCGGCTCTGTCAGCCTAAGACAATCCGGTGGCTTACGTTTGGTCGTAAGGCCTCGGTTCTCTGAGCACAGTTGCTGACCTGGTCTTTGCAGATGGGGCACTGACCCAGTCTACATTCTCGAAGTATAGTCATCTCACTCTGTGGTGATAATAAAAATCGATGGACTCAAGGAAACCCTGTAAGTCTTACGTTCTGTACACGAACAGGCGGCTCATCGACCGCATGGTTAGAACCCTTACCCTAACCCGGACCCTAACCCTAACGTAAGCACTCTCCACTTAATCGTGGAGGCTCTGATTAACGTTCTAAACCGTTGGTGGTGGCAGCCTAACCCGAACCCTAACGGAACCCTAACCCAAACCTTAACCGTCCACCATATTGGACAAGGTATTCACCGTGCGATATGTCATCCACTCTCACGGTGTCGTGTGACTTGCGCGACTTAACTAGGTAAAGCCGTAACTCTTCTGGAAGTGGGGTCCCAGTCGAGGGCTGCTCCAATGTGGGCGGCTTGGCAACTCCTTCCTGGTTTCGTTGCAATGGTCACGTGACTCATGGGAGTCCACCCCACGTGGCTGCGGAGACTGCCGTGGCTGGTCGGATAAAACCGAACACAAGCTCGCGTGGTGTGCGGGCCGTGGCCTTCCTTAAGTGGGAGGTTGGTAACCTTTCTGATCGGCTATCGCGGACTCCGTGGTTCGCGGGGCGGGTGACATCATCAATCAAAGAATGCCTTGGCAGCATCATCATGTGGTTCCCGGCAAGGGGAAACCTCGGAGTCGGCATGGCAAGCCGATATCACATGAATCCGGAACTTAACCGTGCCGGTATGCCGTTCGCACAGTATCGCTGACGCGTACAAGGTTTTATTTAGAACAACCAATCCCTTTCAAAGAATTACGGAGGTAAAGTTTCTCCGTAATTTGAAATGTCCCAGAAAGGTAGGGCCATTGTTCCTCGGCTGCTCGGCAGCCGACGGCATCGGCTCGGAGCTACGGGAAGTACTTCCGCTTAGTCGTGCACACTGACTTAGCGGCCCGTCAAATTTCAAAATACTACGCAGACCTGAAGAGCATAAAATGCGAAACGGGTAGAGGCTTAGTTCCCCAGAGAACTAGCCCGTTGTCTGCTAGTTTCGCTTACTCTAGTCACTCTCCGACTCGCTGCGCTCGTCGTCGAGTGCCTCCCTAACCCTAACCCTAACCCTAACCCACCGAAACCATGTGGGGACGCTCCTTCGATGATCCCTCAAGAAAAGTCTCTCTCGATCTCGCCGAGTGCCGCAGCGTCGCCTACTTCGCCATCACCCGCGCCGACATCGTCGAGAAATACCGCCCCCGCCTCCTCAAGGCCCATCCGATCCTCCGCTACCTCCGCCGTGAGATCCGCGACTTCATTCGTCGCGAGGCCAACTCCCCCGACTGGGATTTCATCGACGGCTATCGTGACGTCGACGTTCCCGACGACTTCGACCCCGCGCCATCCAAGACCGCCGCCGACATGGACACGCGCCTCGCGTCCACCCAGTTCATCGAGAAGAACTTCAATGCGCTCTACAAGTCCATCGTCGGCAACCCCCTCCTCGCCAACATCATCATCGCCGGCAACGAGCCCGTCGGCGCCCGCCAGCCCATGCCCACCCAGATTGCGGAGATGACGAAGGCGTTCCTCGACGTACGTGTATCATTCGTCTCGTGTTCTATTCGCCTACTGACATATATTTCTCATTTCCCTAGCATGTTCTCTATAGCGCGTCCTACCTCTCAAAGCTTACGACCCCGGGTACGCGCCCCGAATGGCCCATCCAGTGGGACCACGACACGCAGAGCACCATCCGCCTGCGCTTCCCGCCCGACCTCCATCCCTTCCCCGCCGACCTCGTCATCGCCGACGCGTCCTCGCAGGATGCCTCCCCCTCCACGTCCGCCCCCGCCGTCTCCTCGTCGACCACTCGCCAGCGCAGGGCGACGCGGGCGACAGCCGCCGCAGACTCCGCGGGTGCCACAGGCAAGAGACCGGCGGCGCGTCCTGCCGGACGAATGGCCTCAACAGTCTCGGCCAAGGGCAAGGGCAAGGACAAGGAGAAGGAGATCATTCCCGAGGAGGAGGAGGACTCCGACAGGCCGGTCACCCCCGACTTTGTCACCAACCCTCCTCCGCCCCGCCGCTCTCCGCCCCAGCGCCCTCCTTCCCCCTCTCCCGTCACCGAGCAGTCCGGCAAGCGACCCCGAGGCAATACCAGCAGCTCCGTCGGCTCCAATCCCGCCACCAAGCTCTCCCCTCGTGCTGCCAAACGCTTCCGCGAGAACACCTCGATCAACATCTCCGACGACGACGACGACGATGACGGGCTCGTCCGCCCTGGCTCCCTCCTGACCTTCGTCCCCGGCAGCTCCCAGACTCTGCCGCCCGACTCTTCTCTCCCCTCCACCCAGCCTGCGGCGATGAGTCAGGGTCAGCTCACCCAACACCTGGGTGGGTATGGTGAGGACGAGTCTGCTCACAATGACAACGCTGAGAATACTGATGACCGCGAGGACGGTGAGATCGTCGACGATGGCGACGTCGGTGAGGACGGCGACGAGGACGGCGATGGGGACGACGACGACAACGGGGACGACGACGGGGACGGTGATGGGGATGTCGACCCACTCGCCATGGATGTGCTCGAGAAGAGCGAGGGGGTCCAGCTCGATGGCTAGCCGCCTGCGTCGTCACTTCGGGGATTAGTATTATGACACTTTAGTTCTATAGCACACTCCGCGTTTTGTATTCTTTACGACGTTTAATGACATTACGATTACAATAGACATTGTAAGATGACTGAATATACCCGCAAGAAAAGGGAAGCAACCGTCCCGTGACGATTGCTACGTGATATCGGACGCCCAGCGAGTGACACAGCCGCTCGACAAAAACCAGGAGGCTATCGTCCCGGGACGATTGGGCCCTCAATTCTGGTCACGCCATCCACATCACAACAACTCGCCTAATACGAGGACCCAATCGTCCCCGGATGGTTGCCTCCGCTCATCTGACGTATCTGATACGCAACCGTCTCGGGACGATCAGGGTACGCATGTTGCCTTCTCATAATATGCATACCCGTCTTTCGGTACTGTCTTGACAAATTAGTATGTCCTTCCCCCCTATCCCCGCAGGTTCTTATCTACCGCTCTTATATACCCCGCATGAGTTTCCTTTCCTTGTCTCCCCCCATTTCCTTCCCATTCGCACATCCCTGCTGCCTCCATGCCTGAGCCTCTGCCCTACCCGACCATCCCTGCCATCGACGGGTACCTCAACTCCGCCAACATCGAAAGGCTCGATGGACGGATCGTCATGGCTACTGTCGGATTCTTGCGCGTATGTCGCCATTGCCTCCTCCTCAATCTCGTCCTTCTCATGCTCTTTGCCCAACAGCGCACCGGCGACATCGCCCACTGCTTCCTACCAAGCAACGGCTTCTACCCCATCAGTGTTCATCTCCGTCCCGTGAGTGTCTCGTCCCTTCCTCCCCTGCGTCTCACTCCTGCGGCGTCAAGGGCACTGTCATTCCCCCCGGCGTCCACTATCTCCAGTTCTGGGGACCAGTCATGTCTCCTCATCGATTGGACCATCGGCGCATGCGCGAGCTCGACCATCCCTTCGAGT
>NW_006920481.1:3905-7012 GCF_000344685.1 Gloeophyllum trabeum ATCC 11539
TCTCGAACCCTTCCAGCCCGACACAACGTACGAGCCTCACGACCCATTTGACGATAGCGACTTGGAGATTCCCTGTAAGTCCTCTTCCTTCCTTTCCTTCCCTCTCATTCTTCATTCACATCTCTCTCTCTCTCTTCCTCTCTCATTCCAGATCTCCCGTTCATCTACCGCTTCGTCTTCTCCCCCGTCGACCCCCTCGCCTCTGATCGCCTCCAGCTTCGTCGCCTTGCACTCTTCCACCTCACCATAGGCAGTAACCTCCCTATCTGGGACGACGAGCCCGGCCACAGCAACGACAACTCTGGCGACCACTCACGCGCGCACCAGGGCCTGGAGTCACGCGTGGAGTCAGGTGACGACTCGGGTGACGACTCCGACGTCGACATCCCCGAGTTCCCATCCGATGACAGGGAGGACTGGTGAGGGCGGTGTCGCATTCGCATATTGTGTATTATTGTCTGTAGCTGGCTGCTTTGCTCGTCTGTGCTTCGATATCTGTAGTTGTTAAATATACATATTGATATACATTGCATTGTCTCCCGTAACTTCTGCCCCTGCTTGCGTGAGACCATACTGCCGCAGACACTCTGAATTATCGACGTACGTGTCGTATGCACTTCCCTACTCGTGTCAGCCTGGATCGTCCCGGGACGATTCACCTTCGCGTTTCGCTCTTGTTTCATCTGTCTAGTTCATTTACCGCATACACATTAGCTCGACGCCATTCGCACGGGCAACCGTCCAGGGACGGTTGCACCCGCTCATCTGACGTATCTCACACTCAACGGTCTCGAGACGGTTGCACTCACACACCAGCCTTATCGTCCCGGGACGGTCGGGCCACGCTTGTTGACTTCTCATACTTCGCACACCAGTCCTTCGGATCTGTCTTGTCAAATATATATATTCTTCTCTTCTTCTCTTCTTCTCTCTTCTGCCACCGCAGGTTCCCATCCATTGTTCTTATATACATCGCATCCTCCCCCGTTTCCCTCTCTCCCCTCTGTTTCCTTCTCTCCCCTCTGTTTTCCTCTCGCTCCCTCACATCTACTGTCTCCATGCCTCAGCCCGAGCCTTACCCGCACATCCCCGCCGTCGCCGGGTACCTCAACGCGGAGAACATTCGTATGTTCATCGGGGATATCGTCATGGTCACCGTCGGCGTCGCCCAGGTTCGTCCCGTTCGTCTCTGAGCCTCTCACTTTCCTTCACATCCAGTCCTCCCGACAGCGCGCCAGCGATCGCATCATCTGCCCAATTCCGGGCAGGTCATGGTATTGCGTCTGCGTCCATCTCATCCCGGTGCGTATCGCTTCCCCCTCATTCGTCTCTCACTTACGCTCCCTACAGGGTACCGTCATCCCTCCTGGCGTAATGTACTGCCAGCTTTGGGCCACCGTCCTCTCGCCACGTGGACTGCAGCACATCCGCATACGCGAGCTCGATCTCCCTTTCGAGTCCGTCTGTACGTCCTTCCGTTCGTATCTCGTACCCTCCGCCTCACTTACTTGCATCTCTTCTCCGTAGCTCTCTCCCACTTGGCTGCGGACATCGACAGGGCCAACGACCCCGCCGTCATGCAGCTCATCAGCGACTTTCACCCCTCCGTCTGGCGTACGTGCCTTCCTCTTCTATCTTTCGTCCTTCGTCGCTCTTACTTACATCCTCACTTACAGCACTCCTCGACCGCATCCATAACCCGCCCCGTGCAGACATCACACCCCTCGGCCCCGTCGATGCCTACACCCCCCGCTTCCCTCACCAAGACGCTCTCATCCGCAGGCCCGGTATGTTCTTTTCTTGACATTCCTTTCCTCTTCTCCATGCACTAACATCTCCTCCCTTTCCCCTCCAACAGATCTCCCATTCATCTTCGAGTTCAATCTCGTCAGCGCCCACGAGCTCGGCCCCGACCGTCTCCGTCTTCGCCAAGACGCTCTCCGTCTCACCTCCGTCGACAGCCACCTCCCGTCCTGGGAGGTCCCCGATAGCGAGAGCGACGAGGAGTCCGTCTCCGAGATGCTGGGACGCAGGCCAATCGAGGAGGTCAATGACTGAGCGCGGTACTATTACTCTACTTCTCTGCCTGTTTGCTATATGTTTTTATGTACTTTGTAAATAAATACATGAGTTTAACTCTGTCTCTTGACTTGTGGCCTTCCTCGCGTGAAATTATATAGCCACGGACACTCTGAATCGTCCCCGGACGATTCGTATGCTCTTTCTTACATGTACCAGACTCGATCGTCCCGGGACGTTTGCCAGCCTCACTCTGCCCACTTCGCCTACCCAACCGTCTCGGGACGGTCCACCCCTGCTTTTCGCTCTCACTTTGCATGTTCATGTCCGTTTTGATTACGTAATTCTTACCCTAACGTCCTTTGTAGTCTCTCACTACAACCCATTTACTAGTCACACACTACAAAATACCCAGTACTAAGCCTATGCTAAGCCTAACCTATTAGAATTAGACCTCTATGTATTCGTCACCTTCCTTGATACGGACATTATTGTAGCCTTTGCGGACATCCAATTTGGTGAAAACCTTTGCCCCTTGTAGCTTGTCCAAGATTTCGCTGATCAGGGGAATCGGATAGGCATTCTTGACTGTCCATTCATTGAGATACCGGTAGTCTTGGCAAGGCCGTACATCTCCATCCTTCTTGCCTACGAAGAAGAACGGTGATGCCATAGGGGATTTAGACGGTCGGATGTAGCCTTTCGACAAGTTTTCCTTTAAGAATTCGTCCAGTTTCTGCTGCTCTAATGGTGACATGGGATAAAGCTTCTGATTCTTTGGAACGAATCCTTCCTTGAGATCTATTGCATGATCATAAGGTCGTCGTTCAGGGAATCGTTCTGAACTTTTCTTGTCAAAGACGTCCGCGAATTCCTTGTACCGTTCAGGTAATTCCGCTTTGCTTTTGGCTTCCTTCTCAGCTTCCTGAGCCATCCGCATTGCAGGGTTAACCTTCTTGCCAGTGTCCAATTGTCCAGTGATAAACCGTATGAGGAGGTCATCTTCCTCGGCCCTAGTTCGTGCTATCAGGGCGTAGACGTCATCTAACTTGATCTTCCATTTTGGTGTACTTTGGAAGATGGGGTCA
>NW_006920482.1:0-6875 GCF_000344685.1 Gloeophyllum trabeum ATCC 11539
CCGTCATCGCAGATAGCACACAGCCTTTTACTGGCGCACTCACAAGCAGCTTGAAGGAGTAAGCCATAGAACACTCAGGCGGGCATGACACGACCACGGTCATACCCCGCCGGACAGCGCACAACTATAACCGCACCCCGCCGAACAGCGCACAACCAGAGCCGCACTGCACCGGACAGCGCAGTCAAAGACGTACGCCGCCAGACAATACACGATCTGAGCCATACCCCGCCGGACAGCGTACAACTATAATCATACCTGCCGAACAGCGCAGAATCACAGCCGGACCCCACCGAAAGAATCGCCATGTCTCCTCAAAACTGACACTTCACGTATACACCTGTCATGAAGGAACCCGTCAAAGCAGAGCCCCGGTCAGCAAACAGTGTTGCAAGGGGGTACTCACGATCGAATTATGTTGGCAGCCAGTGTCGACCCTGTCCGGGCAGCGCACGGCCAAAGCTGCATCCCGCCCAAAGGTCCAGAATACATGTATCCTGGTTTTATTCTGAGTCCTGTCCCGCTCCCACTGAAAGAACGGTAATGTAGATAACGACGTAGAGTGTGGAATACCAGATACCTTGTCGAATGCACCCATCTCGCCGCACTGTCTGCATGACTGACTGCTGCTGGGCCAGCATTGCGTGTATCGGAAAGATCCCTCGAACATCGAGCACCGTAATGCTAAATGAATGGTCCCCGACTCCCTTGGGAGGCGAGTTCGTCGAATCACTGCACTCTATCCGTGAGAATCTAAGTCTGTCGTGAGCCACGTAAGCGCACGAATCGCACTGTTCTCAGTTAGAGGCTCGTTGCATTCCTTGAGGTATAACGGTGCAACGACTATATAATAGGTCGCATTCTTAGTGTCGTATGTAGTAACCTTCTGGTCAGTGGAGTAGTCGATCCGCTTGCGCCGCTGCAATCCGTAGACCGTACCAGCGAGACTAATACTTTCTTTGGCACGTGATCCACGGCACGGTTCTGCTTGAACCTTGCATTCCGATTCTTAATTGGAACGTTGACACTTGAAGTACGTTTGTCATATATTGTATTTCGTTGACATACTGGACACCGTATGATTGGGTAATACGGTGAACATCGTCCTTACGAATCCAAGAAATCGTTAAGGAGTTTCGTGACCTCCCTCTCAAGCGCGTCGCCGGGCATCTTGAGCAGCCGTCTTTTATGGTCCCCTAGTGCTGCTCGAAACATATCCTCGCCATGTTTGTCGCGTCTAGCACAGAACGTGGGCTCAAGAATCACTTCAAGTGAGAAAGTACTCACATGTGGTCCAGCAATCCACTCTTGGAGAAGTGTTTTGCAACGGCACGGCATTCCAGGAAAGGGCAGCAACAGGGACGTTCTTGGATTTTATTGACAAGTAGGATTTCCCGTTGTCTCCTCGGTTCATCGCTTGTCGTTTCCCTGGTCATCAAGCCTGAGTCCGGATTCAGGCCAGATGCCAGGGGTGGCATCATTTCGGGAGACGGATGAAGATCTCGGACATGTACGCCATCAAGGCTCCCTTGGTTGCTGCCTGTCTGTAGGCGTGGTTGTTAGGACATCAGATCGACAAATGGGAATGAGGAACCCCACAGGATCACGAGTTGGAGCAGGATTCAGGTCACTTAACACGTCCCAGGCTGCCCATAAGGTTGACCCCAATTGGACAAGGTCATCCTTGGAGTTTCCGGCAAGATTTTCGAGGCGTAGCTCCTCCGCTACGGCAGCGCAGGCATCGAGATGCTCGGGACTGATAAAATCCAGAGCTATCTTGATGCAATCAGCTTGGTTACTAACCTGTGGAATTGACTTGGTAAACATCCTAAAGTGAGTCAATCTGCGAACACACTTGATGGGCAGCCCCTGCTGGCAAGAAGATGGCGTCACCCTTATATTGTTTGATTGTGTAGGGCTTCACGCCGAACTTCTGCTCAAGTTCTTCTAAATGCTTGTCGGTCAGATAAAACATGTGAGCGTGGATTGGATCTACAGCCCCAATGGACTTATCGAGAGAGCGTAGATACTCCCTGAGGAGCGGAGTGTGGCTCGGCGAGAAGACATGCCAAAGTGCGAAGCCGTCTCTATCGTCCGAGGTCCTTGATGCATACATCAAGATATTCAAAGCATTCGAGACATCGGCATGCAGCGCTGTAGAACCAAGGCAGTTCTTATCCTGATATGCCAAGTATAACTTCGGGCCTAGATAAATTTCTAAGGGCCTGCTTAACATACGCATTAGACGGATCCAACTCACCAAGGTCTGGGACAACCGTATTGCGTGGTATGTAAGCCGCGAGGTTGAAGTACCCGTTCGGCTTGGTATAGTCGGGCATTGGCAATATTGAGAGAAAGTCCGCCCACAAATCCGGAAACGCCTCCTTGAAGGTCCGGTCCGATGGCCAGTCCTGTGGGGATAGCATGAATTGGGTTTCCGGTATCAAGAGGATATGAAAACGCAGGGGCCAGTTGAAAATATATATGAGCACCGCCTCTGTGTCCACCCATACCACCGGAAATCTCACAGGGACATCCATCCTTGCTCATTCAATAATGATCACCCCGCTATATGGATACGAATCGTACCTTCAATTTCAGGACGGGGCGTTGAGGATCCAAGAGACCAAACCCTTTAAAGAAGTCCTCGACCGTCGACTGAATGGTCTCTCCGGTGCCCCCATCTATCAGAGAAGCGTCCATGTTTCCGTACTTCTCAATAAAGTAGCTTGGCGTCCACGGGAGCTGAAGTGCACTATCGAGGCCGCTCACGATGATTGGTATGCTCGCGCGCCACAAGGAGACAAACGCAGCATGAGTAAGGGACTCAACCGGGATAACTTGGACTGTTCGCGAATTCGGACATTCCATGGCATGGGCGAATGGCGGCCCGGTGACGGCATTATTCATGTCATGCAAAATACCTTTCAGTTCTTCAGGTTGGAAGGCTGAAACTGGAAGGAACGAATGCTGTATTGCTTTGGTTTTGGGGCGGCTTCGACACGTATTCTAGAACACCGGCGACATGTCAGTGACCATTGAACTAGAAATCAGACGCTGCATCACCTTCATAGCTATGGCGCCGTGACAAGGTTGGCAGCAGTCATAGGCACAGATCGAACAGACGAATCCTCCCCAGAATATTGCCATATGACACGCATCTATTCATTTCACATCATTAGCCGTGCTCTACTTCAATAAAACGAGTGCCAACCGCAGATAACTCGGTTTGCGGTATTTTGCGGACGTATCAAAACATCCGTTCCTAAACGAGCTATCTCAGCTCTCACCACCGGTATAAGCTTTTGAGCTAGATATTTCTAGGCAGAGATCAATTCATTCTGCAGGGGTGGCAAGGTCTCCGGAAATCACCTTCAAGACGGCCACATCAGGAGCACTGGGTCGCTTTGTGAACACCCGACAGTAATCAGGAATCAGTCCGTTGGTTCCATCTTTCAGAACAATCTCGAAACTTCGATCCTCGTTCACAAATAGTCGTCTCAAATCTGATTTATGTTAAGCAAGGGCGAGGTGAATCTATCCACAAAACGCACCTTTGAATCGACAGGGATCGTCGGTTAAGGCTCTCTGCTCTATCTCTTGAGAGTTCTTCCCACTCTGTGCCGCTTGGCACCTAAGACACAAGCTGAGGGCAGCCCTGAGCTCTCGCGGCACCCCTGTGCGAAATGTTTTACAATCGCTGTCCTGGACGTATTCCGATCTAGAGCCAGCTCCATCCAGCGCTGCTTAGGAACTGTCTTCAGCTACACATTCAAGTAGTCATATTGAGTACACTCACTATTTGCTGAGCTGGATAATCTGGGGCGTTTCGGATCGGGCTTGCTGGCATAGGCCGAAGCCAGCAGTCTGTGTTTCATTACCCACTATTTGTCAGAAGTGGGATGAATAACTCTTAAGCTGTACCGTCCAATAGTTCATGAATGAAGTGAAGAGATGTCGTCGACTTGTCCTGACCTATTCTCGTATTGACCAACGCACGGGATGGTGGCTGTGAAGGTCGGGCTTCGTGAATGCACTTGGGCTGGATCCCGTACTTGCAAACGTTGATCATATATGTTCACGGACTAATACAGAGCGCACATCCAGGGGTAATGGTCGGAATCAAAGGGATAACTTATGAACGCCCATGGATTCACGAGCAGCGAAATGACTACTAGTAAGGAACTCGACCGGAACGACCATTTGTCTTCCATCTAACTCGCGATGCCTCTTACTCTGAAGCGTAACCTTCCTCGTCCTCTTTTTCAAGTTCAATGAGGAATTCCTGGAGAGCTGCAGCACCTTCACTGCATCCCTCGTCCAGGCGCCTCAAAAGCTTGGGGTGCGGATTGGGAGAGTCAGGCCCGAAACGCAGGTATGTCTGGTAAGCACGTCGCTTGGGTACGAACCATGTCTTTCCGCGGTTCAGAGCTTTGTTGATGTGACTCTTCAGGACAGGCACTGTCTCTGAATGTCCGTCCATCTGCCCACACATTGCTTTTCGATTGAGAATGCGAAGATCAGAGACAATGTCATACCTCTATACGCACAGTGCGCTTCTCTAGCCAGAATTCCCTGAAAACTTCCAAAAACTTCCAGTGCGCGATGTGCTGGTCGTCGGAGACTTGCCGATTCTTGGTGTCGTGGTGGTATTTCCACATTTTACCAAAATGTGTTCCCTCTACGGCCGGCGAATTCATATATTGCGTGATCACCTGAGCTACCCTCTTTGTCACTTCCTGTCGGGGAAGGACCATCCATGGCACCCTAGTAGTCGTAGTAGGTGCTGGAGTCGAGGAGTCGAGAGGGGCGAGTTCTTTCTCAATCGAGCGTTCCACGCTAGACTCCAGTTCCTTCGGATCAGTGACGTGGGAAGTGTTGGAAGACTCGCTGTCGACGGTAAGATTCGGGGACACCGTGCCTTCTGCACTAGTCCGACCATCTGGAGCGTTATCGGGATGATGATCGCTGGCGACCGATTGGGTACCCGTTACCTGTAGTAAGTATGAGAGTGGGACCGACGACCCTGTTTACTTAAGTGAACGACGATGCTTACATCAATCACATTAATCGTGATGTGCCTATCGACCGGTATAGGCGCAATATAATCATCTCCTACCACCACCTGTCCCTCATTGAGAAGAGCGACGGTCTCCCAGAATCGTTCATTTCGCTCGTCGAAGGAAAATACGCCAACCTTACCAGAGCCTCAAAGGACAAAGCAGCAGTGTGTGAGCGTGAATTACTGGTTTTGGACGTTTTTGGGTCATACCGTAAATTCTGCTAACCGACTTCTGAAGCTCGCTGACAAGGTCCAATAGATTCACAAATAGAGTGTTGCCTTTCCTAATGAGTTCGCGGCCGTCGCACGGTATGCGCGCCTTAACGGGATACGACGGCACTCGTAAGTCTCGAATAACCAACATAACCTGTGTATTCTCCTCAGCAAACGCTGAGACGATAGAACACTGTGATATGCACAACCTCTGTATCATTCAGATTAGATGCATCGCTGCGGTGGCCTTCGTCATGTAAGTTCAGTTTCCCAAATTCGTCCTCCCCTGGAATGTGACATCAGAATTTGTTACTTATCATTAAGATAAACGTACAATTGGCATCACTCAAGTAACTCCCATCCATTGATAGGCCTTGCGACAAAGGAGCTTCATGCATCCGGTCCGCAAACACCATGCTTTGATCGGAAACAGCCTCATTCTCTAGCGTCTCATTGGATTGCCCAAGGCTTTGACATTCAGTCGCAGTGTCATCCGGATGTGCAATGTCTTGAGCACGTCCTGGGACTTCGCTAGAGATGACGGTCTCGGAGATATCCCCTGGGACACCGGATGCGGTCTGTTCTTCTTCGTGTATCTCGTCTGCTAGGGTGAGTGTTGCTCTCCAAAACCTGCATTCAGGGCTGATATACATACTTGGTTTGTGGCGACCTCTCGTATTCGTACAAGTCTCAAATTGGGAAGACAGTGAAAGCTGACCAGTCGCCGCCATCAAGGTCCCCTCCGTCAAGGACCCATCATTCTCCGGGATGCGAGTACTCTGCTCCCCAACATGTTCGCGCTGTTCAGTCAGAGGAGCTGCATCTTGTGGTCCTTCCGAAGATTCCCAGCCCGCTGATTAGAGGTAAAGTAAGGCAGATGAGCGAGAGCCGTGTCATACCTCCTCGATCCTCTCCTCCTTCAAGGACCGATGATGAGGACTGGCGTCGCATAACTTCCTCAGCAAAAGCTGCTCGCGATGGTGCGGAATCGTTGGATGGCTTGACGTGAGGTATTTCGCCAACATCCTCGACGGGCCTTCCGAAGCCATAGCGTGGGGTGAGTAGTACCTTTCTCAAGACTGCCTTGGTAGGGCCAGCTGGCGGCCACTCGACATTGTTGGGCCACTTGCCGGGCTGTAATTGCACCAACTGAACGAGTTCTTCCTTTTTCAGCTTTTCACTACCGAACGCAAGATCAGCCAGACCCTCCAAATGTACGTCCCCCGGTCAAATTATGCTTACAGCTCTTTTCGATTATAGCGTATGTATGGCCGCTGGTCATCGACAGACATGTTGAAAGACTTGTATGCGGAAGGATAGATGTGGGTCGGTATCCTCAAGCTTACTGACTCCAATCGTGCGACTGCGTGTTCGGCCATAGGGACCACTGAGAAGCGTCCGGAGCCAGCCAGCAGCGGTCCGAATGCACCAGTTGTAAAATCGGAGGACCTGTCGTCACTGGTGGAGGTTATTACAAAGTCCATCAGTCAAGCCTTAGTAGCCGCTGTCCAACAGAACGCTGCGATGGCTCCTGCGACGTCCACAGACCTGCCCCCCTGAATTATACTGCATCTACTGTGGGGAGCACGAACATTCGATC
>NW_006920483.1:0-6856 GCF_000344685.1 Gloeophyllum trabeum ATCC 11539
CGGAGCATATTTGTTATTTAACTCCGGGCGGACGCAAAACCATTCCAATAGCATAAAAATGTATAGAGCGTAGTGGAAAATCCAAGTTTTGTACTTCACCCCCTCAGCGTACCAGAATTATCGTCTCAGCGACCCTCGGAGTCCCTTCGCGTCGGACTTAGCGTCTACAATCAATCCTAGCTTTGCCAATAGGCCGGACTCGTCGAAACTAGATAACTCCGCCATCGCATATCGATCCAAGTAAGCTCCGGATTTAAAGTATAAAATTCACCAAGCGTCTGTAGGCACGAGACTATTGTTCGGGTTCAGTGGAACTCCCCACCCGGGTTACTGTCGAACTTCAGAGATAAATACTCCGGAGAATCGCTATACTGTTTGTTTCAGGCCTCAAGATTTTGTTTGTTTTAGGTTTTCCTACGGGCTACCCTACGGCGTCTAACTTCTCCCCCTCCCTTCGAACTTAAATATTACCCTTCAATCGCCTTAGACCGCCTACACCCATACCGCTGGGTGTTTTAGGTTTTATTTCTTTTGGTCTTTGGTGTTGTCGTGTGTTAGTGCCTATCAACGCGTCGAGCGAACGCCGAAACTCCCAGGTAGTAGGAGACGAGAGGACTACTTACAGTCAGCGTACTGGGGGCATGGTGTAGCGCAAGAATTGCTCTTGGACGGCTGGCACAGCCTGCATGTATGGCGCCAGGATCTGGGCGTGTTTGCGCAGGTAGAGGACAAAGGAGTCGCCTGCCCAGCGTCCCTTGACCTTGACAACATCGAAGGTTATGCCGCGCAGCAGGTACTCGAGTGTCGCGCCGATTCGGATGCCGTGACCTTGGAGAGGGTCGATTTTGGTGGCGCGAGCCGCTTTTGCAAGTCGCTGTAAGAAGGCGGCTAGCCGGGAGCGAGGTTAGCAGCAAGAAAGGGAGGTGCAATAGCGGGTGCATACACTTGGTGAGGGGACGGTGTCCCTTTTGGTGCCGATAGGCGAAGAGAGGGCCATCAGTGGGCGGCGCATTCACAGCAATGTGATTCTGGAAGGCAGAGTGGGGGTCCGATAGGCCGTTCTGCATTGCCCAGCAGACGTCCTCACCGGACGGTGCCATTTTCGTCCTAGGAAGGAAGAAAACGGTCTCGGAGAGCCCCTTGCAGTCCAACTCCACCCGCACGTCGCACACTCTGACGTGCACAGCCGCATCGAAGGACTGGAGGTTCCGAACGGTGAACTCGCCAACCCGAGCAGCAGAGTAAAAGCAGGTGGTCAGGCAGGCGAATATGGCAGCATCGAGTGGGTCCGCGAGGGTGAGGTGGGAGCGCAAAGTGATGATGAGGTCGGGAGTGTATGGGAGCCGCTTCTTCCGCTTGGAAGAAGCAGGGGCAACAGCCGAGGCTGCGCGGAGCAAGGCATCCACCTCATCATGGTTCACGGACCATGCCAAGCCATGCAGGATGTGCCAGGCGCGAATGCCAAACACGTAGTTGGACAGGGTCTGCCCAGCATAAGAGCCGGCTAGAGAGGCGATGAATGACGCCAGGAGCATCTGGCTGGTCGGAGCACGCTGATCCTCCGGAACACCAGCGGCATCGCAGAAGACATGGAACAGCAGTAGGCCTGTACCATAGGTCTCCGTTGTGCTGCTAGACCAGGCATGAATGAGCACGTCGCCAATCCGCTGTATGTCGGCCGCTGAGAATGGGAGTGGGATGCCGTTGTGGTCAAGTGGAGCGCGGGATGATGCCGGACGCCAGAGATGCAGGCGATCACGGGCAAGGCAGTGAGGCCGCAAAGGGGAAGGGGAGGGAGTTAAGCCATGCCGGTAGCGCCGAGGGGGAGAGGGTGGTGCTACGACGGGGAGCGCGGCCAGCAGTCGCGAGTTAATCCCACCAGAAGAGTTCGTCATTGAGGAGGGTGACGGCGTCACACTCGAGGGAGTGGTTGGCGCTGGTGCGGTACTCATGCTCGCGCGTTGAGATGACTTTCGGTATGGGTGCGGGACAGCGGCCCTTGGCAGCAAGGGCACCTTCGGTGGATTGTTGCGGGCTATCGTAGTCGGCAATGAGCCCGGAAAGAATATTGGGGATGGGAATGGCAGGGAGCAGGAGGTGAAAGGGCGGGTAGATAGCACGGGAGGGGCCATCTGCCGGGTTGCTTTTGCTGGTGACGTACCGGGAGTGGATCTGGCACTTGGAATAGCTGAGGTGTGCCTGAAGACGTCTGAAGACCTTATTGACCTCACGGTTCCGACTCCGCCCGTTCCACCAGCCTTCGACGATGCCCTTGTTGTCGCCAAAGACGAGGTGGTTGGACTCAGCGGGCACCAAGTGCGTGAGATAGTAGATGGCGAGCTCAAAACCGATGGCTTCGGCCCAGCCGATGTCGCGCTGCGAGCCGCCCTGCCATCCTGGGAGGAGGTGCCACGCTCGCCACCGCCCGCTGATGACAACAGCAATGCCAGTACCGGAGCTGGCATCGGAGTAGGTGCCGACATCGGAGACATCGACGGGCCCAGGGATGGGGCGGGAGAGAGGGCCAGACAAGGTCTCTTTCCACCATTCGAGGTCTGCAGGGGTGCCGGCGGGAGGGGTGCGCGGCTTGTGAGGACTGTTGTGATAGATCCCGAGCATGGTCTCCAGCTCGAGGAGGTAAGATCGCCCTGCAGGGATGATGCTGCAGGCGTGCAAAAGCTTCCCGTAGAGCTTCTGGACCTCCTCGAGGGTGTGCGTGCGCGTCTTCTGCCACTCAGCAATTGCGCCCAGGTATTTTGCTCGCTTCTCTGGACTAAGGGACACTGTCCGATTCTCCAAATTCCAGAGGAAACCAGTGAAAGGACAGATGGAGCTGAACTGGATGTCCTTGCTAGCTTCCCATGGGATCCCAAGCTGAGACGTGATGGTGTCGATATCGGCGAAGCAGTATGTGTACCTCTGATCTTCGGCGGACCGTGGAGAGCACTGTGGCAGGTCTTGGATGGGGAAAGACATGTCTTCTGCAAACTCATCAACTCGGCCATCTGGGAGAGGGTCACCACAGAACCAGAGCCTTCCCCCATTTTGTAGGCGACCACCATGCGCCTTGATGCGTGCTCGCCAATGAGCACGCTTTTGGTTGTACTCCCATAGGTATTCGCGCCGAATCCAGGCAAACAAATGATCGTCAACCCACTCCGCCTCGTAGGATATCAGCACCGGCATCAGCAACAGAGCCATAAACTCCACCAGCGGAGCTAAGTCCGAACATGTTGCAGGTGTCAATTGCGAAGCGGTCGTTGTCTGAGATGCGCACCACGGCCCCCGGCCACTGAGATGGAGCGAGAGGTACCATGCGATAGGCCTCTGCAACATCTCGGCATGCAGCTTGGGAGCCCGGCGGAAGGCGCCATAAGAGGAGGGAGACCGCATTGAATGTTCCCCAGGTGCATGGGTAGTTGTTGGAATTGATGGAGGAGTTGATGGAGCTGTGCGAGAAGGATGGGATGCGTGGATACGATAGGTTTTGGACGAGGCGAAATTGGTCGGGCTTGTGGGGCTTAGGGATGAGGGACAGGGGAGAGGACTGGAAAGGGCCAATGAGCGACTCGACCTCACTTCGAGAGAAGGGACCCAGGTAGCGCCCGCGCAAGAGTTCATGCTGTATGATGCTGTCAAATTTGTCATGATGTAGCTCAATGGCGGTAGAGTTGGGAGGAGCAGAGGTAGACGTGATGGGTCGGATGCCAGCGTCAAACCCAAAACGAATGGAGTCAGGGAGGGAAGAGTAGCGCCCGAGAAGACCATACTGTCGCAGTAGAGTGTCCCAGGCGCTGGCGTGGAGCGGGGTGACAGGATGCTTACGGTTCTGCTTGAAGGCAGCTCTGAGCTCCGTGATCCTGTGCAGCGCAGCCTGAGCATTCGTGGAGGGAGCCTGGGTGTAAGGATGGGGATCGGCAGCCCGAGGGAAGCTGCCAGTCCATGCATAGGGTGCGACCGGATGGGTTGGACAGTAAGCCATTTGATCCGCGACGACATCGGGGTGCTCGCCCGTCCCAGGTCTTGGATGCACGGCAATGGCGAACTGCGTGCGGCTGCTGAGACATAGGGCGCAGACCGACAGGCGGCGGGAGGCTGCACCCTGCTGAAAACGCGTGCCTGAGCTACTCAGGCGCGAGCGTGGTGTCGGGGACACGGAACGCTCACGAGCGCGAGATGCAGCCGATCGGCTGTGCACACGGCGGCTCCTGGAGTCTAACGCGTCGGGGCTCATTGGGATGACCCGCGCGATCCTGCATTGCGGCGAGTGGGATGTGGCATGTGGTGTGGGGGCAAGCAGGGGCCATGGTGCAGTACGATGCAGGAGGGGAGTGTGGGTGCGGTGCGGGTACACAGTGCGGCGCGACATGGTGCGGGATATGTGAATGCGACGCAGCGCAGAGCGATGCGGTGTGGGAGCGACGGGCAGTGTGACCCGGTGCAGGTGTGGCGCACTGCGGTGCGGGTGCGGTGCAGGTGCGGTGCAGGTGCAGGTGCAGGTGCAAGAGTAGGAGAGGACATGGGAGGAGAAAGGTAAGGAAGGGTGGTTAGCAAGAGTGACCCTCGAACATGAAAAGAGATTACGTACGAGGATAATGCATCCCTCTTGTGTTTATCCCAGACCTCGTCATTGATGGAGCTAAGGAGATTGTTGTTGACCCCACTGATGTTGTAGCCCTTACCCTGCTTCAAGGAGTCGTGCCAGTGGCGTCTGACACGGGCTTGGTATGTGATGAGAGCTGTTTCGCCGTAGGGTCTGGTGCGATAAGGGTGGTTGGTGAGGTTCCAATAGAAGTTTGCGAGCGCGGTGCGGTGGGCCTCGCTCCATTGGGTGGCTTCCATTTCAGTGAGCATGCTGGAGAAGCCCATTTCCATTTGTCGCCAGGACAGCTTATCGTCAGCCACCACGGCCTTCGAGGGTTTGTATGCCGCAATTGGGCGCAGAGCCAGCACATCTTCTTCGGAAGCTAGACCAAAAGTATGGTCGCCTGTGGAGTGGGAGGACGAGAGGGCATCCAAGCACCTGTCTTGAGTGAAATACCAAAGTTCTACATATTCAAAATTTTCGAGCTTGTGGATGGCGAATGCGGAGGGGCGCGGACGCAGGTGATCCGGTGCTGCGAGATCAGGATCAAAGGGAGCAAGAGCGGGCTTCTTACGATCAGTTGCGAGTGACGGAGGGTTGTCGGGGTTGCCGCCTTGAGGATGGTCAGCCTCCTGTTGAGCCGCCCAAGCTGCTTTGGCAGCGTCATTTCTCGCGGTCCAAGCTTCGGTCAACTCTCTTGCGATATCAGCATCAGATACGTTGCGATCCCTAGCGGCGGCAGTGCGGATGGCGGCATAGTCGTCGCTTGAAAAATCGGGGCAGACTTGGAGAGAGGGGTCACGGTCGATTCTGTCAGACATTTTGGGCTAGTGGACTGGGTACAATAGATGTTAGGGTTGTTGCCAGAGGTAGAATATATTAGGCTGGTGTAGAGTAGGCCTCAAAACGCTGGACGAGCTGCTTTGCGACTCTCTTGAGGCAGGCGAAAGTGGTTGTCTCAGAAGAAAGGAGCCACGTGCACAACCACTTCCGCATTCGTACAAAGTCAGTACTCTATGTTTACACTCGTTCCTCGCTGCAACATAGACCCGTGACTCGGGGATCCATATGATAATCTGGGAGGCCTAGCTGGATGATGACAGATGCCATAGCATAGAAGTTCCGCACTAGCTGGACTAGCATTCGCTGTCCAGCTTCATAGACTGCCTGCCTGGAAACTACCCCTGCGAGCGTGATTGGAAAACATTCAGAGGGTGCAATTGGAAGGGGTTCAGAGGATGCTATATGACTGGGGACCAAGTCATACTCGAGGTTGGTGGAAGCTATTTCAGCAGATGGAAAACCTGATGGAACTAGAGCCTGAGGTCGGGCAGCCTTATGTAGAACTAGGACAAAATGGTGCGTAAGGGTGATACCGTATGGCCGCCAGGTAGCATGAAATGCTGCAACGTCAGCAGCAGGTGGTCCTGACAGCTGCCCATGCACAGCAACAACATGATCATGGTGATGAGCATGCTCCTGGAAGGCATCAATCATGCTCGCAGGCTGGATCACAATGTCGGAGAGTCGCCCAAGAATGCGAAAGCCATCCATAGTGGGATTAGGAGCCAGAGGATTATGACAAGGGTTTTGTGTTGTGGCAACGAGGATAGCATGTTGAAGAGAGGGTGGGCCTAGCAGAAGGTTGTATATACCGGGGTGAGTTCAGTCAATGGTAAGGAGTGTGATATGGTTTTTCAAAACAAATAGCAAAGTCTGGATGTGAACAGCAACCATTTCCTGACTCTCAGCCAGGAAGCTAGATAAGACTGGAATTCCAGGAAACACTTGCGCAACTCCAGGAGATTCTGTATGGACAGAGATGCTGATACGGGTATTGACAGGCTCATGGCCAAACACTTCAGCAGTACTTTGCCTCAGGCCTGGACTTGAGGGGAATTGTCCCTGCTGTTCCACAGGCCCTATCAATTGTTCCCATAGAGCATCTGCCCCACTAAACTCTGGAAAGTAATTATGATTAAGCCGCTACAGCATAGCATTCTACTATGCACTTGCCATTCATCCGAGACAACTTCACTGAAATATGTGGATGATAAAAAGTATTAATTGGGCTGCCAGGATTAATTATATGGTGATAGGATTGTCAAAGACTGGCTAGAGGTAGAGTTGAGTGCAATGCGCCCCTAGTACTAGTATGGAAGTACACCGAATACAACACGCATGGCACTGCCACCTATAATAGGGCCACTGTGGATTTCGACTGCAACAGCCATAACACCTTTCTGCCTGTTTAGTGAACTTTCAAGATGG
>NW_006920484.1:0-6833 GCF_000344685.1 Gloeophyllum trabeum ATCC 11539
CTGCGCGCCCGAGGTACATCGCACTGTCCCTCCAAGACCACCGTTTTGCGCCACTGTGTGAACCAGCACTTTGGGCAGCTGCGCCCGAGCTTGAGTACATGGCCTTAGACTTTGGGAACTCCGGAAACCCTGCTGAGCTGAATGGGGCGCTTGTGAGTCGTTTTCCTGTGATTATCCATCACAGTGGGTGACGCTGAATGGTACCATCACGCAGGCAGGGCTGTGTATCGCGCTGCGGGGCACGCAAATCACATACATGTCTCTTCGATTCCCTAGCCCTACATACCACACCAACGATGACCTCCTGCACAGCGTGATGACAAGCATTCGCTACGCTGTCGGCATGGGTCTGTCATCGCTCAGGTATGTAGAAGTCGACATCCACTATGGTCATCACCAAGTCCAGGGCGTGCATCAGCTGCTTGCCATACGCCCGCCTGGGGGCATCGCCACGGGAGTTAGGACGCGTGATGATATTATCTTTGAGAGCCTCGACGTGTCTCGCGCACGCTCTCTGAAGGAAGTGCTTGCTCGGTGATTTCATGCCCCTCGTTTCCACCCCTCTTTTCGTTGATTACGGTACATATGCCAGTATGGACGTACTCCTCATCTGTATCTGTATCATCTCGGCCATGAGACATGATCTACCTTTCAGCTTCTGCACCACTAATGCATCTGAGTCGAACGCTATCGTCGGCGGTCTTCCGATGACTCCTAACACACACGACGACGTACAACCCCGGCCCATTCTCAGCTCCCCGGTCATCCCTCCTGCGGACCTGCCATTGCCTACTAGTACCCAAAGGTAGCCGTCCGCTTGTACCCACGTACGCCGTCAAAAAACCCGGTCGACTCGGATATGTAGGACCCATGCTATTCAGAAAGATGCAGGCAACGCTTCAATGTCATTAGTTCCCTCGTACGTTCTTGCTGTCGTCGATTGCGAGTAGCTACGTATACCACCAGTGCCGCGCTCCATAAAAATGATACACTACCTCACCCTGGGGAGGCGCGATGCGCGAGAGCAGATACTTAGTCTATGAGTCATGCCATTGCTCACCCTCAGGCTGCTCCAGCTAGTCCTCGTGAGGCGCGAGGTAGTGAGAGGGTGCAGTGGCCAGCTGCGGGGGAAACCCGTAGTCTGACTGAGGGCGGGTACCTGTGCTTGATTGGAGAGCGAAGGAGCGGGGCGTCAGTTCAATCCAACTGACTGACCGTGTATCAATCTCCTGAAGGCTGGACTGGCTCTCAGACTGGTCACCCCATATTAGCATGCTGCAATGATATTATTGCCACCTGAAAGAACCCATCGCTGCGGGATAATATATCATGCTTAAACTTCAGGAACGCTACTGCGCGGCCGGGGCGTTCGTTTCGTAGACTTCGACAGAAGCTATATTGACATGGATTTCCGGGACATTTGCCATAACTCAAGCTGCTACAACTGACATACACTGACGGTTCCTTCAGAGCCTCTGATCGTCGGTCTCTTTGTCCCTCTCTTCGCCTCTCCTTCTCGATCAGAATATTGTCAGTTTAAGACCAGGTCTATAATGGGCAACCATTGCCAACTTGAAGCAGGGTCTACAAGTGGAGGGGTGGAGGTCGTCAATGAAATCTGCCACGAGTCACTCCTACGTCGACGGGGGTCTCCTTCGCATTGGAGATACATGCTATAGCACGTCGCCCCCCTTCCGGCCGCCCTGGCGACCCCGCGATGCACCGCTCCCTCGCGTGCCGCGCTGGGCTGCGTGGTGCCTCCCGCTTCTCGACGAACCCTCTTGGCGATCGTCAGGAGGCACCATGGAGCGCGGTGGTTCATGCGCGGAGGGCGCAGATCTCGGCAATACCCTCGACGCCTTGGGTGTCGTGTCCGGACTGGGTGGAGGGGGATGGGGCGTGGTCCTTCCCGTCGTGCTGGAACGTTCAGACGGGGCTTCGTCCTCCCCTGGTGCTGCTCCGTGAGGGACGGGGGGATCTGCGTACATCTGGAGGCGGTCGCGGTAGCTGGTGATGCTCCGCGTGTCGCGGCCAGTGCCGGTCTCGTGCCGTGCCTGCGCAGTCCTCAAGCCTTCCCCTACGCTTTCGACGGAACTGCATGGGAGGTTAGCTCCAGGAAGCATCCCATTTACTCGCGTTCTGAGCATACCCGACATCAACCCCGTGTCTCACAGTATCTTCTTCTGGATGCTCCTTGAGATAGGTGGTGAGTCTTGTCTTCCAGTCTGCGTCTACCCTTGGCAGTTCGACGTCAAGACTGCCCAAAGCGGACAGCATCCATGCATAGATGGCCCGCAGAGTAGGGTCATTTTGCATTCCGGCTTCAATTCGATAAGACTTGGACATGAAGAGTGTGTTCAAATCTTCAAGCGGGCGGTAGAAAAACAACGTGGTTTCATAACTTGTGAGAACTGCATGCTGTACGTTGTTGTCAAGCATCTCCGTCCACACCTTGGAAGATATATCAGCCTTCAAGCGAGAGCATATCGAAAGGGTCGCAAGAGGTTAACGTACTTGGACCAAAAGCTTCGTATCATGATGGATTCTTTCTGCATCCGGCCCAGGCCACAAGAATCGCGCAGCTCTTTTACCAGCATTACTCAATGCACCGTCAGCAATATATGGGTTTTTCTGAATTTTATCGAACTGACGAGGTATTAGGGAGTTTGGGGTTTTATATTCGAAGCAGAGCACCCGCTTCTTACTGAACCGGTCAGTGTAGAAGAGGCCATCGGCAATGGCTTTCGCCTCCTCGGCTGGCGAAGAAGCAATATACAGCTGCTCGCCCACTATACCACCGATTCCATTGCCTCGCGTGGCTCTAACACAGGCCAGTGCTGGATGAACGAGGACCTGATGGATCCATTCCCGAGCGTCCTCTTCACTGTTAACCATGCGAGTCAGAAGAGTTGATGTATGCGGTGGATACACTCTTCCACGCCAGCTAGTCCGCAGAGTGTCGTCGCGTTCGTCAATCTCGACTTTTGCCGCTATCGCGTCGGCTTTCTGGGCCACCCGTTCAGCCAAGTCTTCGTCATATATGACCCACCGTAGCTGCTTGCGCTCTAGCATTGTTCTTTGTGCGTCCGTTGGACCTTTAGTGGACGAGGATGTTTTGGCACTCCGCATCTCAGGAAGATCTGGGAGGGGTAGCTTGAAAACATCGCTAAGAAAGCTAGGTTGTTGGGCGCTGGATTGATCAGACATCCTGGGACGATACTCGTTGAGTCGGTGTCCACATCGGCTGACTATAACCAACTCGGGGCCCCAAAAGAGAAGGACAATGAGAGTTTCACAAGGAGCTCATTTACCATTACCGTCTCGTATGGAACCCACAAAAGAGTGAGAACCGGCCATTGTTATGATGATTTGGACTTGCTAACTTAGGAATGGGCCCTTGTTATCACGTGACTATGATGCGTCCATTCAACTTCGAACGTGTCCACACATTGATACGACGCCTTACGGACTACACCATGAGCGCTGTCCATAATTTTCACTTGCCCATGTCCACACTTCGAATTACTTTCGATGAAGATGAATACTGGAGGCCAGAGCAGCTTCAGATGACAGGTCGGCAATTCACCGACACAGCCGTTATCGACATAGACACCACTGAGGAAATCCACCATAACTCGCGTACGACGGTTTACCGCGGACAGACCCAAGGCATTAGGGCGCTGCTGGTTCTCAAATTTGCCCACTCTGTCCAGGCTCTCGAGGACCTTCGGAGGGAGGCAAGCCTGTATCAGAAGCAGCTCTTCCGCCTTCAAGGAACTGTGATCCCCATCTGCTATGGATTTTTTGAGGCGGTGCACGACACTTTCCCGTTAGGCTGCCTGATTCTGGAGGACTGCGGTGATCCTCCAGACATCATATTCCCGTTCTTACCTATGGTCACGAGGTTCGTCTGCCGAATAGTATTCTGCCACAGCATAACCCATAATCAGCGCGTCAGGATAACTATCCTTCGATATCTTCAGGAAATTCATCGATGTGGCGTAGTACATCAAGATTTCCGAGAACGCAATGTCGTGCTCCGTGATGGGAAACCCCGCATCATCGACTTCGACAGGGTGTCCCCGCACAAAGGCGGATGCACGATGGAGATACGCAAGCTTCCGTCAGTCCCACACAACAGAGAGGTGGACTGTAACGATATCTACTGCTACTGCTATGACTTCCAGATATGGGGCGGTACGTCATTTAACGGCCTGTTCTTCGTGTCTATCTTCACAGGCCCCGTAGATCTCGTCGACATTGGGAGATCGCCATATCCCCAGGAAGGTCTCCCTCCACAAGAAGTCATTGACGTACTCATTCCAAGTAAGGCCATCTATCTCAAAGACGAGGCGACGCAGCGTCTACTGCTTGATCGCCTCCACGAAATCAATGAAGAACTTGAGCGGGGCGTTGCATTGGAAGCCATCGAGTTTGGCATTGTTTTCGTTCTCGGGCGCCCTTTCCGACCAGCGTCGGACTATCCGCCTCAGGGTGTCGTCGATGACCTGTTGCGCGGCTTCCAGCTGTACGACCTCACCCCACAGCAAGTGGAGAGTGTTGCCCATGTTTTGCGAGAGGCAAAGCTTGCCTGTTCTGTCACGACTGAGAAGGTTAGGGAGAAAATCAACGAATGCCTGCACTATCTCAACCGCTACCGGGTGTTACGCGATAAGCTGGTATTTTCAACTTCACACTGATGCTCCTGGTTGTCTCGTTTGGCTATCTTTTGGATGCTGCTCCTGGACTACTCTTCCAGAGTTGGTATATGTATTCTTTGTCGCTTTACGTATGGTGTGGATTGAGTTCATATTTGGCTGTGTGCCCTAATTTGAGGAAAAGGGATGATTTTTGGTCTGAGGTACATACACCATCATAAAAGTTCAAGTACTGTGTGTGGCAGGATTAACTGGACACATTTATGATCACTGTTGCCCACCCTGTACATGCGAATTTGCTACACTGCGGGAGTTGCTTCATTTATGAGGTGCAAAAATGTTGGTGGAAAGGCATATGGAGTGGGTTATATTTATGAAGCGTCGAAATACAACCTATTTTCTAGCCTTAAAATGGTCTGCATAAGTCTTTCCTATGGCACAAGCTTCCCGCATGAGGTAATACCTAATATTCTCATATTTCTTTATTTGCTGATCAAATATACTATTTTCAAACACTTGAGTGACAGGAAATAGCTATCCCCAGCATCTCTTCTGCCCCACGGGAGGCACTAGCAGAGTGAGTGATTACCAGTACATGACTGCTCCCAGCGTCGGAGCAGCTTGTGCAATGTATTGGAGGCATCTCGGGCTGTATTACAATACATGGTGACCACAGCACTGGTACAAACAGTTTTGATACACATTGGGTGGCAGAAGGGTGGGAGCTTGAAATCTGTACTCCTCCTGGGAGGACAGCGGCAGGAACTGGTCAGCCTGACAGCGCTGACGGAAGCATAGCGACAATGCTTACCTGGGAGGACAGTGGCAGAAACTGGTGAGGGCCTCAGCGGCCCAATGCCCAGTTTATATGTTGTCCCCCCAAGGTAGCTATGCCTTTCATTGATCACATCCGCATTTTGCTGATGTGAGAGGAAGGGCAAAGGATGCACCAGGCGGTCTGCCCGGGATACACCATATTGTACGTGTGGAGCAATACGGGATGTACTGTTCGACTGATGCAGTGTTGAGCAGGTTTATATGCGCGGAGCAGCTGCACCATTGGTATGTGTGGAGTGAGTGCAGTGAGTTGATTAAACTCGTGCAAACCACTGCTTTAAACTGATAAAATGCAATATTTTGAAAAGAGTGAAAATGTACAGGGAATGTGACATATTGCAAACCCTCCTCTCATTGTGAATAGCTCATGCCAAAGATAATCTTCTAGGTTGCCTTTGAGCACTGGAAAAAGGAGGTTCTCATCAATGTTGGTGGAATGCATTAACAAATATGATTTCTTCAATATCCCTTTTGACTAACATTTTTCAGCTCAATAATTCCCACTGTGCACTGCAGGAGTTTTGCCATTTTCACCGTGAAAAAATGTTGGTCCAAATTGTTGGCATTGGATTGTACTGGACACTTTCAGTGGGCACAATGACAAGATAGGTACAAATAGTTTCGCATTTTTGGTAATTGTTCTACTGGATGTACTTTTCCTCAGTCCGTTTGCTGTATAGTAGTGTCTGGTTTGTTCCTGTGTTAGTGTCTGTGGCTCTAGACATCTGTGGCATCCTTCTGGTCTATCCCTGCCACATCTGCCACATATTCAGTCCAAATGAGTTTGAGCATAATAACCACATTTGGACTTGGGGGGAGTGGGCCAATGCTGTGCATGGCTGGTTACTGGGCATAAGATACTCCCTATTTTACACTGTATATCATAGAGCTGACACAAATATTCCTATCTTTCTTGAAGTATCATTTGAATTTCACTAGACCTCTCAGGATCATCTTGTATATTCCGTGATTTGCTATAGAGCTCTGAATATATTATGGATTTCCCGCATTTTTCACAATTTTTCTGGCCCTTCTACAGCCTGCAATCAATTCCAGATACCAATGATATTAGACGTGGCAGGGATAGACCAGAAGGACACTAAAGATGCCCAGAGACTCAGACACAGACACAGACACAAACCGGAGGCTAGTATAGAGCAACAGACTAAGGAAAAGTACATCCAGTAGAACAATTACCAAAAATGCGAAACTGTTTGTACCTATTTGGTTATTGTGGCTGCTGAAAGCGTCCAATACAATCCAATCCTAACACTCCCACCTTGTGAGGACGCAAGAAGGATAAGACTCCCACCTAAACTGACAAACAGGCGTCCCCAC
>NW_006920485.1:0-4122 GCF_000344685.1 Gloeophyllum trabeum ATCC 11539
TCCTGCCAGTCTCGCAGACTGAGTCTGGGAGAGCTGCACCTCGCGGACTGAGTCTGCGAGCACTGCAGGTAGCTGTCCTGAGCCTCGCGGACTGAGTCTGCGAGCACTGCAGGTAGCTGTCCTGCCAGTCTCGCAGACTGAGTCTGGGAGAGCTGCACCTCGCGGACTGAGTCTGCGAGCACTGCAGGTAGCTGTCCTGCCAGTCTCGCAGACTGAGTCTGCGAACGCTGCAGGTAGCTGCCCTGCCAGCCTCGCGGACTGAGTCTGCGAGCCCTGCAGGTAGCTGTCCTGTCAGCCTCGCAGACTGAGTCTGCGAACGCTGCAGGTAGCTGCCCTGCCAGCCTCGCGGACTGAGTCTGCGAGGTTGCCCTCTGCTAGTACAGCCCATGTCCTCCGAGTGTCTATACAAACTATGTTACTAGAGAGCCATTGCAGCTGTGGCATCAAAGCATAGGGAAATGTATGTTACGGGTGACGGGTTGTGGCAAGATCAGAGGCTGTAGAAGTTAATATAGATGGGGAGCGTGAAACATTTGGCCTTTGAGTTTATCCCAGTAAGCCCTCTGATTGGTGCTTAGGATAAATCAATCACGTCTCGCGGACTGTGTCCGCGAGACGTTGGCACAGGCAGCGTCCTCGCGGACAGAGTCTGCGAGCTTGACCAGGAAGATCTATGACGAGCAGTCATACAAACCATATATCAAGTCCACAAGAAAGGCTTATGTCAGTAGTCATGCATTAGACACAAGGACATTCATATCATTGTGGCATGAGAGATGCCAGCAGACATGTTAATACAAAGGACATACAGAGCAACTACTTCGAGGACTCAGGATCACGACGAGGGCGCTTTGCCTCCTGCTCGTCAAGCCCGCGACGATAGCTTGACATGAACTCAAGGTACGTGGTCATGCGGCTACGCGCACGAGAGTACTCTTCACGGCAGATGGTCAAGTACTCATCCCTTGTCACACCCTGCTCCTCATTCTCCGCCTCCCTTACAGCGATCTTCTGGGCGAGCTGGTTCTGGAGGCTGTTGAAGTGCTCGTACATGTCCTCGTAGCGCTCCATCTCCCTCTGCATGAGGGCCAGGATGTGGCGAGAGGGAGCACCAGATGTGCTGGCAGAGCTCGAGGTAGACGATGGCGCGGGCGAGACAATGCGACGCTTCTGCCGCGAGGATGATGGAGTGATGGGAGGAGGTGTCCCCGCACTCGAATGAATCGAGATCACGGAGCCCATCCGCTCATTTGCTGAGGAGGGAAATGTCACAGAATTTATATCACAGATTTGGATGTGCACTCACCAGAGGTATTTGCGATCCGAGACGACGAAGCTGCTGTGGCTAGCTTGCGTGGCTGCAATATTCATGAGATCAGAAGATAAGTAGATGGACATAGGCCACTCACTGGTAGGAGCACTGGGGTCTCGCTGCGCCCCTCACGGCTGTCACCCTCATCCCCAGAGTTGTCCTCTCCGTCGGTACCGCTGATGACATCCATGTCGCCGAGCGAGGGACTCCTGACGCGCTTTCCTTTTCCCTTGGATGCCTTAGGCATTGTGAGCAATAGGTCGAAGGGGTACCCACCATGCACCTGTATATGTACATTCTGACCACTAGGCCTTCTCAAGGTCCAATCCACAAGAAGATCAGGGTCCTGTGGAGGCAGACCAATCAGATGCAATGGTGTAGCACACATGCACTGCCTGTGGAGTCAGTCTGAGAGCTTCCACCAGACATGAGGCATACGCGTCACTCCTGTCATGACCGCGAGGCTGCAATGCGTTAGAGGAAGCCTGCGCGGTTACGTACTGGACAGCCTTCATCTGCCAAGATGAGCTCCCTGGACGCATTCGGGGTGCTAGTGACTGATAGCAAAACCCTCAATAGCCCTTAATATAAGATTATGACCTCGAAGCGGATAAGTGCTGCCTGCATATGGTCACCTCGCGGACTGAGTCCGCGAGCCCGCTCACAGCAAACAGACGCACCAATAAATGCCAAGCTCTCAATGCACCAATCACAGACGCATGATGCGTGAGGTCACTCGCGGACATAGTCCGCGAGCCCTGTGGCTGAGGTCCGGATATCACATAGCATGCGCGATGACGTCTCACGGACTTATTCCGGGAGTCACGAGCCAACTGCGTGGATTGAAGCTGATGCTCGTTACACATTGCCTACGTCCGCTGCGCGTTCAGTGAGGACGCAGCCAGGCTCGCGGACTCAGTCCGCGAGCTTGGGCTGCCTCTGCAACAACCTGGAGTCCTCGGACAATTTATGGAGCCATCAAAGCAGAACAGTGGATTGCATGTGTAGTCTAAGCAGAATTGTACAGATGCTGAGCTAATTACCACAGGTCCATCTCCTCATCAGAGTTGGCGGCTTGTTCATCTGGTGGAAGGAGAAGGGCGTCACACACACCACGAAGTCCCCGCAAGAGAAATCTCATCTCTTCCAGACGATGCACCTCCGCCCGTGCCATACGAAGGGCCAATCCGTTCTCCTCCTCCGAATTGGTGTTGTCTGTGTCCTGTTCGGTCCGCCTGCGCAATCCCCTCAGTATCCGCCGCCAGTTGCCCAAGGAGTTGTGGATGGCTTGCATCCGCTCCTGAAAATAGCCTCGGAGGGACCGGATGGTCGCTTGTTGCAGGGGTGTGAATGTGGTGGGTACGTCAATCGCAACGTAGCCAGCACCATTGGTTGCGCTGGCATCTGCAAGCTCCAGCTCAATATACTTCGTCCACAGCCCCATAGATGTATTCAAGGCCTCCAGCTCCCTCTCCCAGATGTCACGCTGGGCCTCTGTCAGCTCGACCTCAGCATCTTGGGGCCAGGACTGCACGTCCTCGTAAACCGCCATGTACGCCTGCAAGACCTCGCGGGCCCTTGCTATCTCAGCACCGTGAAACAGCCGCCGAGCATCCACATGGACGGGAGCGATGGGGATCTCAACTCTCCTCGGCAACGGAGAGGAGGGCCTTGTACCACTGTCGCGTGCCATGATCTGGTGCATAGCCTGGACATCTAAATACACGATTGTGAGACTTTCCAAACTACATTGAGGACGTCAATAATACTCACGGACTGTGGCAGCTGGATTCGCGGGTGCACGAGAGGAAGTGCGGGAAGAGGTCGCAGAGGCAGGGCGTGATGCAGGGCGTGATGCAGGGCGTGATGCCGGATTGACCGTTGGTCCATGGGGAGATGGCTCCCGGGAGGGAGCAAGGACGGGCAAGGATGGAGGAGCTTCACTTGGCATGGCTGCTATGTACTTTTGGTCAGTATTTGGGAATATCTATAGGGTAAATCCTGCGACCTACGTTGGAGCGGGGGGCTGGAGACCGCGGCGCTGGGAACAATCGTGAGGTGCGTCTGGATACTTCCAGCTCGCGTCCTCGGGAGATTCTCAAAATCCCAATGGTCAGACATTGTAGCTATGGGATGTCGCTGGCGCTGCTATATACAACGATGGTCGGTGTAAGCTCGGAGAGGTTGGGACCATGTCATGTAGCACACATTGGTGTAATACGCTCCATTTCACTTGAAATGCATCTCAGCATGCTCGCGGACTGTGTGCAGTACGCTACCAAAGCTGCTTATCCCAGACATCAGTTGCTACAAAGATGCGCGAGCGACTCCGCAGAGTTGACGAGTCTGCTCACCGACTCGCTGACGCAAGTCCACGATCGCCTCGAGGCGGCTAGCAAGATGAAACCCGGCATACTCACGGACTCTATCCGCGAGGCATATTACCGGGTTGTCCCATGGCCATTGACACTCGCTCACTGATGACTCACTGAGTGAGTCATGCCTCGAGACAGCCCTGATCGTTATACGTGCCCCCAGCGGCTCGCGGACTCAGTCCGCGAGGTGCTAGCGGCGTGCTGGTGAAGCGCGGTTGCCTCGAGGCCACCCTACCGAGTCAGAGGATCGGGTATGCCACTCGCGGACTGAGTCCGCGAGCGGCCTTCTTTGAGTCCAGGAATTGCTAGTCGCCTCGAGGCACGACCCTGAGCCGACTTACATGTAATCTCGGTGATTCATCGGTGAGCCATCAATGAGTCCAGGCCTCGAGACAGCCCTGATCGTTATACGTGCCCCCAGCGGCTCGCGGACTC
>NW_006920485.1:4795-6802 GCF_000344685.1 Gloeophyllum trabeum ATCC 11539
CGTGCTGGTGAAGCGCGGTTGCCTCGAGGCCACCCTACCGAGTCAGAGGATCGGGTAGGCCGCTCGCGGACTCAGTCCGCGAGCCGCTGGGGGCACGTATAATGATCAGGGCTGTCTCGAGGCCTCGACTCACTGATGGCTCACCGATGAATCACCGAGATTACATGTAAGTCGGCTCAGGGTCGTGCCTCGAGGCGACTAGCAATTCCTGGACTCAAAGAAGGCCGCTCGCGGACTCAGTCCGCGAGGTGCTAGCGGCGTGCTGGTGAAGCGCGGTTGCCTCGAGGCCACCCTACCGAGTTACAGGATCGGTAGGCCGCTCGCGGACAGAGTCCGCGAGTCCCAGTAAATGCGATAATGATATTAAAGACAGCAATGATGATCAGCCTCCACAGCACTCTAGCTTGAGTACTACTGCTCTACAACCAAACCTCTCAGCCGCTCCTGTATTATCGACATGGGTCTCAAGACTATCGCTGCGATCCTCCTCACCCTCCAGTACGAGTGCCAGAAGGCAGGCTCCGACGACCCCTGGGGAAACCCGCTGTGGCAGATGCTCACGGGGATCCCTGGCATCCCGTGGGAGGTGCCCGACAACGCCACCGCGAACTTGACCGCCCCCGCTCCCAATGTAGGCGAGTGGACCGTGCAGCAGGCACTGCAGGTGCGCGCGTTCGTCAACAACGCCTTTGCACACGGTAGTGCGGAGGCACTGCAGGCGTACTGTGCGCAGAGACGCCCGGACAACGACTCGGCCGGGCGGAAGCTGCTTCGAGAGTGGGCAACAGCTCGCTACCGCATTCAATGGGGGATGAATCGTCGCATCGACAAAGTGATGGCCACCCACGGTATGACTCCCCCCGAGTGCATGGGGAACCCCGGCGAGGTACGTCTGCCATTGACTGCGGTGTATGACTGTGCTCATAATCCACGAAGATCATGGGGGAGTTTGGCCACAGTAGCCAGATTCCCCGCGACGTCTATGTGTCCATCGCGGTGGAGTGCTTCGGCGACGACGTGCTTCTTGAGGACGGAAGGCGGCTGAAGCCGCGCTACAATACATTTGTCCACAGCCTGCTCAACCATACCTGGAGCAGGTACACTAGACTGTTAAAAGTTGATTATCGACGGCTTAACGAGACGGAGGGTGAGCTTCTGAAGGCGTGGGGCAGTGCGTATGGTCCACTAGACAATGTGCTCCTATACTAATGGTACGTGTAGATTTCTCGAAGGAGGGCGCGGAGTACACGCGCAAGGAGCTACGCGACTTCGTTGGCAAGCTCCGTCGCCATGTCCTCCGACTGAAGGAGTATCACCAGTACGACCCGGCAATGAACTCCAGGCTGGAGGTGTGGACGTCGCGTCTGTCGGATATGCTGCGCCTTCTGGAGAAGGACGGCCCTGTCACTGCCTGTAAGTACCCGATTAATGCGGGTAAGACGACTTAGCTGATTTCTCATCTTGAAGCGGACCTCCCGAAGGTCATCCAGGACGCCCTCATGAACCTCGCATCTCTGGAGGAGATACGCGACCTCCAGGCGCACCTCATAGCTGCGCTGGAGAATGCAGGGGTTATGCTTGATGGCGGTGAGGAGCCACTGGATTTTGATCTGGACTCCCAGGCGTTCGACTGGAAGGCATGGAAGGAAGGGACGGAGGACCTCGCAAAGGTGAGTGAGGAGGAGCTATGGGCTCACCTCGGGTTCGGGGAGAAGAAGCAGCTGCCGCTCTTTCAAGAGTGGTATGATCCGTCGGGGATGATTGAGCCGTGGTCGGAGGAGGGTGTGGCCTGGCTCGAGAATCCCCAGTCGGGGCGTGCGCGGCTGCAGCCGAAGTGGCACCAGCTGGTGGGCATCTTCAGGATGCTCCAGCATCTCTTTGAAGGCCGCGCGGTGCTGCTGATGGACGGTGTAGGGCTGGGGAAGACTTTGCAGTCTGTCGGAGTGCTGGCGTGCCTGGTATACTACCGGGAGCATTATCGGCAGAAGAATGATTATCCTGGGTGGT
>NW_006920486.1:0-6773 GCF_000344685.1 Gloeophyllum trabeum ATCC 11539
GACTTTATTATGCATTACTTGAGCTGAAATGTGAAGTGAGCACATTGGGTATTTTTCCCATCCTCCTATTCAAGCATGTACACACATCTTAAGTTGAGAACTGGAGTCCACAAAGTGCTCCATTTACTTTCCACCAATGCTCACAAGCCCACTTTATCATGCATTGTTTGGACTCAAATCTGAAGCAGGTGGGCTGGGGCTTTTGATATCTTCGAGATTCAAGCATTTATGAGGCCCTTCTGTTAAGCAGCAAAGTCCCCAAACAGTCTTCAGACTTCAACTTAGCAACAGGCAATTACTCAAGACATAGTTTGCACTGGATGAAGGGAAGTTGTAGCATAGAAACGAGTGTGGGTATATGGGGTTGTATGGGAATGAGATGAGAACTATGTGGGGCATTCAAGAAAGACTTCTGAGTATTAGGCAAGGGGATGGATAAGAAAGCGACAAAGCATGGATGTAGTGAATGTGCCAAAAGGAGTAAGCCAGCAGGGAAGAGCACAAGTTGATAGCTAGCGAGTGAATTAGAAACCTCAGTGTCCCTCCTCCCTCTCCTTCCTCTCCTTCTTTGCCCGCTCCCTCCTTGACATCTTAGAGCTAGATGCTGCTCCCTCCTCCATACCATGCTCACGCTCCAGTTCCCTCTCTGCCTTCTCATTCATCTTCCTCACCTTCTTTTCCTTGCGCCTAGCCCATCGCTTCTCCTCGTTGAGCTTCTTCTTCTCCTCCATCTCCTCCCTGCGATGGGTCAGGTAGTCCCTTTGACCATGAGCACGATAGGCTTCACGCTCAGCAGCTTCTACCTTCTTCTGTGTCTTTCCAAGCCTACGTTTTGGGATCTTGTCTTTACCATAGTGAGCATTCTGGATTGCCTGGTAGACAAGCAGTCGATCAGGTTTGGCAAGCTCAGAGCAGTCGAGTTTCTTGAGATCACAGCCTTTGATGAGCTCATTGCGCTTTGCAGGAAGGTCCTTGGCATCAAGGAAGCGCTCCTTCAGAGGGACACAGGCCCAGTGGTAAGGACTATACTGGGCCTCAACCTCATTCTACTTGCTTGTCAGACTATTTGGCATATTGTCACCTAGTAGAAGAACTCACCAGGACCTGCATCGTTGCCTGCGGGCGCAAGAGGATAATCGGCCGACCATGCTCCTTGAAAGAGCGGAGACCATCGTACTCCTCTACCCCTGCCTCGAGGTAAGCCCTCTGTATGGCCTGAGCTTGTCCTGGAGTAATCAGGGGTCCTTTGTGATGGAGTGAGCTTCCATAGCACTTAGGTAGTCAAACAGAGACTCACCGCAATTCTTAGCAGCACATCGACGCCCATCTCGAAGCTCAGCATATGTCACAATGGACTCATACTGATCCTTGATGTTGCGGGCTGCAGCATCCTTGACTTGATTTGTCCGGTCGGTCTTGGATATCGGAGCCTTCTCATCACGCTTGAGTGCCTCAAAGGCAAGCTTACCTGGAGTGATCTTCTCCAAGTGTGCCTTTGCCTTCTTCTCTGCCTTGGTTCGGGCTATCTTCTCAGCATCTTCTCCAACATCCTCAGCAGGAGGCTCAGGGCCAGCAGGGGCAGCAAGAGCAGAGGGGGTGGATGTAGCTGGAGCTGCAGCAGGGGAAGCAGCAGCAGTGGGCCTCACACCAGGAGGACCCCTTCCTTTCAGGCCAGTAACAGTGTTTCTAATAGCAGGCATAGTTACTATATATCTGTAGTAAAAAGAGACCAGGATAGGACTAGGCTTTCTGATTCTGAGCAGATGTCGAGTCGAGAGAAGAGGAGAGCCGAAAATAATGCGAGACGCGGGATGTTCGGATTTCCACGTGACCCGCGTCCGGTGGCGCGAATGGACCGCGTCCAGTGGCGCGAGTCAAAGTGGCTCGCGGTCATCGACCGCCACGGTATCGCGTCTCGGTAAGTGTCTATTCGTTCTCAGAGGGTACGAAAACCCCCGAGGACCTTTTTGATTCACTGAATTTCTGCTCTAGAGCCCGAGCGAGGCAACCTCGGAGACGAGCCGACGCGCGAGACGCGCGTCGTGCTCTCGACGCTCGCGACGCCGACGCTGCTTGCTCAACGCTCATGTGGACTTACCAGGTGTTGGATAAGAGTTTTGGAGGGTATGTGAGCTGAGGACAAGGGTTATCAGGTAAGTAAACAGTAAAAACTTCGAAGTTGTTTGTTTGATCCTAGGGCTGGCATGCCCGCCTCGCGTCTCGACGTAGGCGGGTCGCGCCGGCCCCGAATGTTTATTTAACAGGTGCACTACCTTCTCATAGGTGGTGCCGTCCTTCTGGACCAGGCCCGGACCCGTACCAACGCAGCAAGACCGCTGGCCGCACACCCGCCTCCCCTCGCGTCCTCCCGACATCGGAATCGAGAACGCCGTCGCGTTCTCGATTTCGATGTCACACCCGACGCCCTTCGTCTCCAGGAAACTAACGGTACCGGCGTCGCGCAAAACGGCGGCGCCGTTCTTGTTCTATTTCATTTTTTCTATTTTACTACCCCCTCCCCCTGTCCCTCCCTCCGCGCTTCCTCGGTCACCTACCTTCGGATAGGAACCGATTTCCTGACTCCATACGGAGTCAGGACGACGACGAGACACTCGCTATAGCAGCGCGTTGTCTCGTCGTCGACTTATTCTCAATCTTCCCGGGGCTCAGCCCCACCTCCCTACAACTCCATCTTGCGGCGGGCCCAGGGACGCTAGCGATGCGTCTCCGGGCCCAAGCGAACCTCCTTATGCTACTCCAGCGTGAGGAGGCTCGTTCTGAGCCGTAGGACGACCATCGTCGCCGTCGACGCCGCTGTCGTCGCGCGCGCGTCGTCCGACGTCGAACACCAGAACGCGCGCGCGTTCTGTTGTTCGACGTCATTTATGGCTGGAGACCATTAGACGAAGCTGTGGCAGAGATGGGTGCACACATCTGTGCACCCGTTCTGTCACAATCTTCGATTTTCTGTTTTACCCCTCTCAACCCCCTCCCCGTCCATAACTCCTTCACCAGGCCGTCCGCGGTAACGCGGACGCCCTTTCCCAGCTCCTACGAGTGCCAAGACATCGACGAGAGCGAGCCACTATGTGGCTCTCCCTCGTTGATGTTGTGTTTCATTTTTTATCGCCCACCTCCCCACCTCCCCCCTCCCCACCTCGCGCCGGCTCCGGATGGCCCCGACACGGCCCAAATTCGACCTCCCCCATTCCTCACACCCTGTAGCCGGCGCGTCTAGCCGCCGCTCGCTGTCTCGACCGCCACCGCCGCTGCCGCCGTCGCCGTCGCCCTCCCCGACGACACCCTTCGCGCCGACCTCGAAACTCCACCCCCCGCCTCAACAGCGGGTGTCTCTGACTCGCGTCGACCATCTCAATGCGCCGCTATATGCGCCTTTCTAATTGGGTGAGTGCTGAATATTATATGAATTTCTTTCCACCCTCCTCCTCCCCCTGCCACCCATCCCCCTCTCGCCGGCCCCAGAGAGCGCGCGAGCTCGCGCGTCTTGACGGGGTCATATTCCTACCACCCCCACCCACCCTCTCCGGCGACCGTTCGCCTCCACGACCGCTACGGGGGCCGCGAACGGTTTGTCACCGTCGCCGACGTCGCGCATCACGCCGACGTCGAAACCGCTTGCCCCGCGTAGACGCGCGGTTTTCCTGACTCGCATGGGTCATAGGAATGCGATGCCGTATGCGTCTTTGCGATCGGGTGAGTTCTGAATTTCTTATCTTTTGTTTTCTATTTTGTGGGTCCCCAGCCACATTCCCTCCCCGCAGCCTTGCGCAGCCTCGGATCGCGGTTTGTATACCGCATCTGAGGCCTTCATATATTACTATATACTGTAGTATACTCAGACATGCAGTAGCTATGGGTGTATAAGGCCCCACCACGAAATAAATCAGTTGAAAGTAACCAAGTCCCGAGTGAGACCCGAGCCCTATATAGAGTTCCCGCGCTCGCAAGTTCTCTAACCAATTTGGTCTAACGGTCTATGACACGCCTATGTGCGGATATAGAGGGCGGTCGTTCAATTCCCGCCCAGGCGCTCCAATTCTACGAGAATTTATGCAACCCTAGCCGTGAAAGCCGATGAGGCCTTGGAGCATCGAATTCCCTCCTTAAGCAAGAGATAGGAGATGTGTCCTTTTTGCCTAATTCAGCTACTTATTTGTCCTTGTTTGTACCTCTTTGTCCACCTTTGTTTCAAGTTCGAGTTTTTGCACAGCCATCAATCCCTTCTCTCTTCCTACCACCACCACACTCTGACTCAGTGCTACTGGGCTATTTGTTGGCCTCTGTTTGTTCCAATTTCGAGTTTTTGCTTGATAAGCAGGTGTGTTGTAGTTTCCTGTATTGCAGTCATCCACAGTTGGTCCTGCCTTGTCCCCCTGGGCCCCAGGTTGTTTGTGTGGCTCTATTTGGTCCAAGTTCGAGTTTTTGCACAGCCACACCCTTTTTTTGGCCAGATCACACATTATTTGTTTACTTTTGTTTGTGTCATGTTCGAGTTTTTGCACAGCCACAAGGGGGTTTACTGATCATTTAAACTTGACAGTTAGAATCATTGCATAACATATCATGGCCAGGTGAGTGCTACTTGTTTGTATTTGTTTGCTTTGCTCAAATAGCTATTCAGAACCCAGTGTCAGCTTTGTGGTGCAAAAGTCAAGAGTGTTGAACACCATACTGAAGATGTGCACACTCTAATAAATACTATTAAAATCCGAGGCACGTGGACTTACAAGTTTATCCATGGTCAATACTGATGATATGATAGAAAATATGGTGGTTCTTCACCGTGCCGCAGTGCAAGAGGCCCTGAGGTGCCCTGTTCCAGAGTGCGAATTCCAGGATACCTCTCGCTTACAAATGGCAATGCACCTGAAGAGCCACGTAGACCAGCAGTTCTGCGCTCCACAAGGAAGTGATGCAGAAGCTGATACTAATGCTATGGATGTTGACTCAGGTCCTTCTGTGGCAACTGATAGCCTGCAACCTGCTGTGCCTCATGATTTGGAGCATGTTGATGAATACGGTGGTATAGATCTGGCCACTAACACAGCCCATAGGCCGCTGTTACTGGCCCCTATCCATCATCCAAGTACGCAACCTCCCATCCCTCAGACTGAAAATCATTTGATCTCTACACCACTGCTTGAGCGACTTGGCTTGCGCATCCATGCACACTTGAAGGTCTTGGTTTGCGTGGGTTGTGAAATCTGCTGGATCCCATCAGCTGTACTGGGACATGTCAAAGGCCATGGAGTTCCAGTGAGGAAGACCGATGCTGCTGAGTTAGCTGCCCTTGCAGGAGAATACGGACTTTGCCCAGATCACAAGATTCTGCCTCCTGCACCTGGTGGCCCACCTATTGCTGGATTGAAGATCCACGAATCTGGCTTTTGCTGTATCCGTTGTCCAGACTGTTTCCTTCAGCGGTCATCTATGCTCACTCATGCCAGTCGTGTCCATGGTGGTTCAAGTGTTGCTACCAATGACAAGTATCGCACTGGGGCAGTCCAGACTCTTTTCTCCCCACTTCCGGTGAAGTACTTTGAAGTCGATTTGCAGTATGCCAAGTATCCGATGGAGTCTGCCTTTGATATCTTCATGCGAGAAGAGTACCCGACAGTCCACCGTCAAGTGATTACACCAGTCAGTGGTGAACAGGAGGTACCTCTACTACTCAAGATGACTCAGTGGCATACACATGTGGCTCCATGGACTCAGGATGTGGCACAGTGCCACAGTCTGTGTGAACTGGTAAAGCTGCCTACAGGACTCCACAGCTCAGGGATTGGGCACTTGAGTAATGTTGTTTTCAATTACATGAAAACAATTTGTGGTCTTGCAAGGAAGTCTCCACTTGGTGTTCGCTGCCTTTTGATGGAGTGTCCTCGGTGAGTCATGACATTGCATTGTGTAATGAAGTATCTCATTATTTGGTAGGACTTCATCTCACACAACACCCTGGAAGTATCATGACTCAGATACAACACTGCGCAAGTACTCAGTGCCTCTGCGCTCCTTTGCCCAAGGGATATTACTCTCGCTGCAGAGCCACAAGTCAGGGTATACCTTTCCATTGGGCCAGGAGGACATAGAGAGAGCCCATCGCTTGCAGGATAGCCTTGACACTCCTACAGATGATGGCGTGGCAGTCTTCCATGAGTTCATCTATCCCTTCCTGTCCCGCAGCATCGATTCCACTTCTGACAACAAATGGTCCTCTGCACTGGAGTGTTTCTTAGCTGTCTACTCGCTTCTCCCAGATGGTATTCACAAGAGAGCATCAGATATGACTCAGCCATTGGCCATGCTTGAGTATCACTGCCGTGGAGCTACCCTCTATGAGGCACATAGGCAGCAGTCAGAATTTGGTAATGACTTGTTCAAGTGAGTTGGGCTATATTGCTGTGTATCACGCATGACTTATACTTTATAGATCGGTTACACACTACTGCTTGGATAATCTGCACCCTGGGACTCTAACTCCATTCACCACTCTCATTGACTACCAGCGCTTCATCTCCTCACTTGCTTACTCTGAGACAAATGCCCCAAGCATCACCATCTCAGACGATGCCACGAGGTTTGCATATAAAGGGAAGCTTTTACAGCTCGGAGACCTGACTTGTGGTGTCCGACGCCTCTTTGAAGATACACAAAAGAAGATGTCTGCCCTGTTCCGTGGTCAGGTGGTCCATCTTGAAATCCCTGATCACGTTCCAGATGATATGACAAATATAGAGCGTGACTATAGCTGG
>NW_006920487.1:0-6752 GCF_000344685.1 Gloeophyllum trabeum ATCC 11539
GAGGTTCACGCGTCGCTTCGTATACGCGGGATCGCGCACGTGACCTAGGGGTAACAAACAGCAGCAAATATCTCGTATAAGGCGGTAAGGCCGCGCGAGCACAGTAGAGCCCGCTACCGTTCAATCACTGATCTCGAATTTGTATGGTTATGTTACGAGTCCTGAGGTACGAAGGACGAGTCCTTACGCGCAAAATATGCCTGCGTGCCGAACGTTGTACCCCGTGAGAACCTTTTGTGCCGAGAAGTCGTGGGAGTTATACTTTGTATTGTAGACTACACTTTTGAAACTCCGTTTTAAAGTCCGTTTGTATGTGAGACTACAAAACCACTTTTGGCGCGTTTTTGTAGTCTCTGTGACCATTGTTTGCTCATTTGCGGGCTCAATTCTTCGTCTTATCTCTAATTTATTTTCTCTAGTCTGGGGCGTATGCTATATGGGTCTACAACAATAATTTTGTGAATTTATCGATTGTGTGTCTTGTCCTAGTCTGCATGGCGGTTTTACTTTTATTGCTTATCGTGGGAATTGACTATTGTAGTGGCTTGTAGTCAGTGGCTCGGGCCGCGTCGGTTTGGATTCCTGGACTCTGATTGGCTCCTGCCTTCTATGACATAGGCTCTCTGCAGGTTCACCCGATCTACAGAGCCATTACATCATTGGTATCTGGAATTGATTGCAGGCTGTAGAAGGGCCAGAAAATTTGTGAAAAATGCGGGAAATCCATAATATATTCAGAGCTCTCTAGCAAATCAAGGAATATTCAAGATAATCCTGAGAGGTCTAGTGAAATTCAAATAATACTTCAAGAAAGATAGGAATATTTGTGTCAGCTCTATGATATACAGTGTAAAATAGGGAGTATCTTATGCCCAGCTCAGGACTCGTAACCAGCCATGCACAGCATTGGCCCACTCCCCCCAAGTTCTCTGAAGCTAGCTTAAGGGAAATCAAGCATGTGTCTTGAGGGTCAACCAAATCCAATATTGGCAAGACAAGCTTGGAAAGAGGGAATTGTCTCTCCTGTAGCAGAAGTCCACCCTAACCTCCGAGCCTACTCTCCAGCACCATTCAGGTAATCTATGCATCCCATTCACTCCTCTTGATTCATTATCCCACATAAGAGTTTATGAGCAACGGGCCTCATCAACGAGTCCTTGGGTCTCCACCACACAATCAGTGAACCGAATTAGAATAATACTACTTTTGAGTGTGCAAAAATCTGATTGTGGCACAGGATATGTTCTTTGTTCAGCACTTTTCATTGAACTTTCATATGTTTTGCAAGGCAACACTATGAACAAACTTTGACCTTTGTCCGGTTTCTTTCACACTTTCGCAGTGGCTCAATATGGGCACCCAGTGAAAACTGAACAGTGCATTTTCGCACGCATTGTTTGTCCGCGCCAAATATACCCTTTTCGGGTATTGGCAAATGTGCGGCAAAGACCCATCAAGAGAGATGGTAGCTAGGCATACAGCTGGGGGCAGAGTATAATGATTTACATCCCTTAGTGTATACATTTCATTCATTCTCTGAAGCCTTTCAAGCCCTCTCGGGGCATCTGCAAGTCCCTGCCCAGCAAACAGTCTCACGAGAGGCCTTCTGGACCTCCTGAAAAGGGTATATTTGGCGCGAACAAATAACGCGCACGGAAATGCGCTGTTCAGTTTCTTATGCAAGGCGCTGTACATATACATCAGCAAAATGTTACCCGACTTTGGCCAGGGACTTGGCTTGATTTGGCTTAACTACATCTTAATGCCCACTTTTTCGGCGCTTGTGGCCTTCTTTGAGGCTTGAATAAGGAAAAGTAAGCCAAGTCGGGCACCTAAATGCCAAAAGATTGCTCTAAGATGTTGAAAGGCGGTTTTGCATTTTCCTGATGTATGGAAGGCCGGACGGTCACACTCAGTCGGCACATTCCGGTGGCTGAATCTAGCTAGGACCATTGACACCCTTGTTTTCTCGACAAACAACCAGGATCCGAATATACAATCATGATAGCACTGACTCCCTTACCCATATTTTAGCAAGAAACCAATTCCTGCTTACTAGGAATCAGTGCACTCGGTACTCAGTCACAAGTCGAGAAGGCTGTTACCATCCTAAGCTTGGCATAAAATGATAAAATGTAAATATATTATCCTGCTGTGTACGGTAGTGATTATTACACTCTGTACTACTACCACCTCACACCAGAACCTCACATCGATGCAAGTAACCCCCTACCGCTAATTTCAAGAGCCACGCCGGGTCACAATGAACACCGACATCGAGCGCAGCTGCATACACGGAGCAGGACCACCCTGGGCAAGCAGATCTTGGCCTCGCTGAGAGGCGACCGGGGATGCCTTGGGCTGCACAACTCAATCAGCGGAGGGATTAGTATAATCACATTGTCAACAGGTACAACCAAACTCACCTAGTTGCTTTTGTCTCCTTGAGACTGCTGCCCCTCTCCACCCCTAGACTACATGAATGCATACAGAATTCCACTTAACAATAGTCTTAAAAGGCTGTTACAGACCGGGTTCTCTCCACTATCCTTCAGTCCGGAGATAAAAGATTCCGAGCATCACTGAATCTCACCTAACATTAATATTAATATTGTGTGATGCAAAATCAGTACCAGCTTCCCCCAGAACATAATAAAGTTTGACATACCTATGGGCAAATGGATGTGTAGATCAATGCATGTAGTCATTGTCCTGAGTCGTGCCCGGACCAGGGAACAGACCCCTATCAGAGGAACATACTTTTAGCTCGGGACATGACTGTCCGGTGGTTCAAAAGGTGCAGGACAGTCCTTCACCAGACAGCAGTATGTCTCTACCCTGCTATCCGCTGTTTGGGCCCTAGGACGGCAAGAGGGAGAGAAGAACTCAACCGCTGGTTCTCGTACTTACGCAGATGTGCTGACATGTCAATTAAGGACCAAAAGCTGAGCGAATGGCACCCCGCTCACTGGACAATGATCCGTTGCGTGTTTGAGGATCCGCTCATGGAAACTCAATCCGCTCACAGTCATCGCCTGGAGTGTCCATGGCGGAGACAACAGCTTTTGTGAGAGAGAGCATCCTGGAGCTCCTCTCCGAGTCACTGCCAAAGGCTGTCGCAGAACCTCGATAAATCCCATATTCGCTCACCGTGTCAGTTAGGAGCAGTTGGAGTCAAGCACGCATCGTAAACACCTCACCTACAGAAAGGCCGCGGACTCAGGAGTCGGGATTGGGTCCTCCGCATAATGCATCGGGATGGGGCTAAACCTTTGCATCAAGTAAGCATTGCAATGTTAATATAAAGCAACTTATCTATCCCGTCACTTTCAGAGGAGTCTTGACTCCAGCAGTTAATTGGGGGCGCTGGTGTGGACGGCAGCAGCAATGAGACGATATGGTGGGATTAGAGGGGGATAACTTGCAGTACGTAGCAGTGGCAAAGGTCCTACTACCATATATGCCAATGACAAACGGATCGCGTAGATCTTGAAACGATCGCAGCGAACGGCTGGGGGGTCCAAGACCCACTACCTACGGTAGCGGGAATTTCACTACTTTCTTACTTTCTAATATAGTAAGTACAATGTAGCCGCGATTAATAGATTGGTGTCCGTAAGCTTCGCTATGGGGTTACAAAGAGAGCACAATCATCTCATGAGCAGTCTCCAATGGGTGTCATAAAAAAAGGTGGGGGGTAGTAAACAGCGCGAACAGTCCTTGCCTCGAACTTTAAACCAGAATAAACGCGTGAAACGGGTACTCTACTATCACCTGGCCACCAGACGCCCCTCACATAATTACGCAGTCCTTGTCCTTCCCGCCTTTCGAGTTGCTGCTCGAGTCGCCGTCGCGGTCTCGGTGCAGGACCGCGCCCGGTCCCCCGGCGTGCTGCAAGGGCGTATTGGGGTCGCCCCGTAGCCGCTGGATCGCGCGTCGGTCGCCGAGCTCCGCCGCCTTCTTGTACCACATCGTGGCTCTAGAGCAGCACGGCGCAGTCAGTGCCGAACCCGCAGCATCATATGAACAGGAGAACAGTACTCACTCCTGAAGATCAGGCGGCGTCCCGATGCCTACTTCCAGAAAGTAGCCGACGGCGTACATCGCCTTTGCCAGACCGCCCTCTGCCGCTTTCTTCGCCCACAAGAAGGCTTCTGTATCCGACTGGGGCAGCACGCCTGGAGAGCCCACCAGGTACCATGCCGTTAATGCAAAGCAGGCATCGCGATGGTTTTGCTGGGCGGCGATATTCTACGCGGGGGTCAATACTTATTGATGGAGGAAGGTATAGAATAAGTCACGTACGTAGTAGTGTATTGATAATGCAGGGTCCTGCGGACACCCCATCTTTCCGTACTCATAGCACTCGCCTAACCGATACGCGCTCGGGGAATACCCCAGCTCGGCTGCCTGTGCCAACAGTTCCGCGGCGTACTCGTAGTCCACGAACACGACGTTCTCGACCCCCCGCTCGTGCAGCAGTGCCAGCTCGTGAAGAGCATGGGGGAACTCAGCTGTCGCATGCTCCGCGGACCGCTTTAGCCACTTGACTCCCTCCCTCGGCCTCTTCGACATGCCCAGTTCCCCATTCAGCTCCGCGATACCTAGCCGGTACATCGCGCCTGGATGCGACGCGGCCGCGGCTTTCCGGTAGAACTGCAGCGCCTTCGCGGACTCTCGCCTGCACCCCCAGCCATTCTCGCAGCACGTCCCCGCCCTGTACGCCGCATCCGGGTGCCCGTGCTTGGCCGCGAGCACGAACAGCGGGAACGCGCGGTCAAAGTCCTGCTTCCCCTTCGCCGTGCCGATCCCGTTCGCATAGCAATCCGCGAGGAAATACTGCGACGCAGGGTGCCCGCGGTCCGCGAGGCGCTTGAGCAGCGCCGTCGCCTCCTTGATCAGGTCCTCGCGCTTCGCGAGCGCCTTCTCGACCTCCATCACGTTCCCCGGCGTCGGCTCGGGCACGGGCAGCGTCTTGCTCGCGTCGATCATGAACACCGCGAACTCGAACTGCAGGTCCGGGTCCTGCGTCTTCTTCGCGTTCGCGCGGTAGAGCTCGAGCGTGCGCTCGTGCGAGAGCAGCGCGGCCTTGCTCCCCGGCTGCAGGTGCGAGTGGTCGAGGATCGGCGTCGGCGAGGCGCCGCGCGCGGACTGGCCGGCGAGCGAGCGCGGCGGCGGCGGGTAGGGCGAGCCCTGCTGCGTGCTCTGGTAGAAGTCGTCGCCGTCGGGGGCGTATGCGGCGTCCGGCGCGTCGGGGTCGCCCTGGTCGAACTGCGCCTGCGACAAACGAGGTGGCCGGCTGCGCGAGCGCGGCTTGCGCCCGTCGGGTGAGGAATGTAGAGGGTACTCGCCGTTGATGAGGTCGCGCGAGCTGATGGAGGGCGTGCGGGACTGCGGGTCCGCCTGGTAGAAAGACGAGGGGCGCGACTCGGCCTGGTACATTGTAGCGAGCGTTTAGGACGACACCGGCCAGCGACTGAGTGGGATGCGAGCGAGCGTCGTGAACGTTTGAGAAATTCAGCGGCTTGCCAGCATTCTTATGCACGGAGCGCAGGATTCGTATGGCAGGTCCAAGCAGCCCGGTTTACCTTGAGAATGCCAATTGCCACCGGAGGCGCCGTCGCCACGGCGTCAAACAGGGGCAAACATTGGACTTATAAATCGACGCGCACCCAAATATAACCTTGTTGTTCGCAGCCACACGCCCAGCTGCGACACCAAAGCCACATCCAAGAGTAAATTAACCAGCGATTATTGAAGAGTCCATTTACGCACTCTTGCCATAGGTGATTGCTCTCATCGCTTTCTCTGACGTGGCAATCGCTCATGAAGGGAATATAATTCAGCGGTTCTAACGATCCGCAACCACACCATACCCTACCATTTACGCAGGGATATTCTCCATCCCCATCTACTAACACGTTATTTAGAACTCCTTTTCTTATCCAGAGACCGAAGGCCTCGCGGCCTGGCTTCAATTGACATATCTCTTGTTGGTCATTAACCATTGATTACTCTCGGGTGCCATCATGACCGAGGTAAACGCGCCTGCCGTTGACAATATGCGCCGTCTATCCGACCAAATCCCGGCAGAGTGTCTTTGTGACATCTTCCGCTCCCTTGTCGCCGATGGTTACAGCGACAGTCTCCTCGCGGCCACACACGTCTGCCGCTTCTGGCGGTACGTCGCGCTGGGCGACGCCACCCTCTGGCGAAGGCCGTCCAATTGTAACCCTTGCCTACTTGAGGAAATCCTTCCAAGAAGCAAGAACTACACACTGGATCTTGTCATAGACCAGCGGTACAGCCCGGAAGGGCTGAACCCTTCTCCGCCCGACAACCCTATAGCGGATCCTCAGCTGGGCCTACTCTGGTCGGGTGCTGTCATGGTCAAGCTGGGAAATATCCGCCGTGCCCGCTCTCTCGTCATCGACGCCAACGCCGATGCGATAATCAAGCTCGCCGCGTTAGCCGAGTACAACGGGCTTGCGAGGCCCGCACCGCACCTGGAATCTCTCAAGATCGTCTTCTCCGAGGTCCTTGGCCCCTTCAATTTACAACTCCCCTTCCTCGGCGGCATCGTGCCCAAACTGAGACACCTGTCTCTGCACGAGTATTCTCTCCACTACTCGAATCATACGTTCCTCTTCAGCAACCTCCGCTCCTTGGAGCTCTCCTGTCGCTCGACACACTGCCACAGGCTCGTCAAGGTCCTGCAAGCGGCGCCTCTGCTGGAGAAGCTCGTCTTCAGC
>NW_006920488.1:0-6724 GCF_000344685.1 Gloeophyllum trabeum ATCC 11539
CTCCGTGCAACGCACCGGTCACGTGCTAATTACCTCCGGCCGCTTGCTGACTGATGCTGACCTCATGGTGACTCATATACGTCCGCACCTTCGGTATTTTGATGGAAACGAGGGGGAGTGAGTGCTGGAGGGTGAGCATGAGGACAACACCCCTTGATAGAAGTGTCCGCGGGCCCCGGAGCTAATTCACCTAGAAGTCGCATTGGTTAAGTCGCTCCGGAGCTCCTGCATGCAGAGATAAATCACGGAATGGGTCCGTGTACGCCTCGAGGATGCTAGGAAGTCCGGAGCGAAATAGAACAAGTCTTTAGAGCCCATAGAAGCCTAGAGGTGTGTGAGCGCCGTGTCGAATAAGCTCCAGAGGGCTTGTACAATGTGCTGAGTCTGCGTTTTCAGGGGTCAGACAATCCTGAGGCTTATCAGCGCGGAAGTGCGGACTTAGGAGAAACGGATGCCTCAGTGGCACAAGGGTGGGGTGAACAGTGTGTTTTGGAGGTGGAGTAATACTATGTAAAGAAATAATGGGCTGCGTGGCCTGGAATGTAGTCCAGATGATGTGTTATGATTATCTAGTCTAGGGAGAGCTATTCACAACCACTTGAACCACTTTCCACTCCCCTGGGGGATCCCCAGGAGGGTACCACCCAAAAGCGGTATCTAATGATGCACTGCTTGGAATCTCTCGGTGTCTTAAGTAAACCTGTAGATATATATGGGGTGAGTATGATCTTATAAAACCAGGATGTAGCATATAGTATACACATGGGAAAACCCGAAATATTGTTTTGGAGCCGGCGATGAAAAAAAATTTCACAGCAATGGATAGCCACCAGGCTCTATGAATCACTGCCACATATTCCCCCTCCATACATTGCCTGGGTTAGGTAAAATAGGAGCTAGAACAAAGAAGAATAAGGATAAATGGACCACAGAGCCAGAAAGAGCATAAAATTTGGGTTCCAGCAGTGTACCACACCACATATTTCCATATTTGGAAGTGTGTTATGTAATATAGTGATGCCATTAGTGCACAGGAACTACTGGCAGTAGCCGTGAATTTTGTCTGTATTTTTCCGCATTTCTTTTGAGTTTACATGCGCTGCCAAGCTGCATTCTGCCATGGTCTATATGTACCCATCAGCTATTTCCGATTCCCCTAGAATCGGTTTACTGTTCAGTCGTTGTATAGGGCTCTCTGGTGATCGAAAATTGCCAGCGTTGAACAGGGGGTATACCCCTTATAGCCCAAATTACCTTAACTGTAACGGGAGCACCCTCCTTAAATGGAAGGTCCACCGATCCAAATCTTACCACCATCAGCAAATAGGAGCTATTACCTCTCATGTCAATAATTACCGTTTGTGAATAGGGACTAATTCCAGATATGTAGTGTGGTCTCGATCCTTTCAAGATCTCGGGCCAATGGCACTGTCAGGCATCCCCCGGCTGTGTATGGAATTGCGCCGATGGCAAGTACCCTGCTGCCTACGGCACAAGATTGGTAAGTTACATATGAGGCATAATACTGGCAGCATTGAGGCCTCAGCCTGACGACGTGCATCTCAGCTACAGTATGCATGTGCACTGACTCAGTGATTCGATAGTAATGCTACCCGAGTGTAGTACTGAAGTAAATAGTGTATTGTGTATTGAAATAACTGTACTTGACACCGAGTATAGGATGATTGAAGGTTCTAGCCACACACAGTTATGTTTGAGAGTTACGAACTTATATGATTTAGTATCACTGAGATCAACATATAATAACTAGGAGTATGCTGCCTTTTGCTTAGGGGAGAACGTAGAAGAGAGGGTTGTTGTTGGTGAGGTAGAGGTAATAGGAGCAGAGGGCGGTGTCATACCCAAAGGGATAGAGGTGGCGGATGAAGGAGGCAGGTCGTTGGATATAGTGAGCGTGGAGTGGTCGGAGGAGGGTAGAGATGACAAAGAGGCTGGAGGTAACGAAGAGGCTATTGGATCTGTAGACTGAGTCACAACTGACCAATAAGGGTCTGAAGTGAGGTCAACGTTATCCTCGTCGTCATCCACAGCCCTATGCAAAATGTCCTGACTGTAAGCATGGCCCTCACAGTCAGCAAGCGCTTCCTCCAGGCTGAACGAAGCTGATGGCTGGATAACGTTCTCTCGAGACCACGGTGAGAACACTCGACCGGAGTGTGTCAACCGGAAAACTTTCACCTGAGGAGGTTCAGCATCTCTTGTTGGGCTCGTCGCCCTCCCAATCTGAACGGTGCTGGTTTAGTACTTGTACATAGGGTTGATCACGGGTAACAATGCGGGCCACCACAGCAGCCCCGTACCCTTACCCGCTCCCTCCTTAACCTTCAGGGGTATGGGTTGAAAACCCGTCCGACAGAACCGCGGTATCATGAAACACCATGCGGGTCACTAACCGTGATCCACACCGCCTCCGAGCACTGGAATAGACCATGATTCTGCCATATACATAGGCTAGTCAGATATCATCTGTACATCTTCTACTTTTACCTCCTCCGCATGCTTTCTCTTCTTAGTATTTATCGCAGCAGTCAAGTCCTCCATCAGTAACAAATCCCTATGGCCCCATGAGCCCAGACACAAGATTGCACGAAAGAAGCCTGGTCCAAGACAGTTACGGGTGAAGTGAAGTAGCTGTCGGCCTTGAGAAAAGATGTGTTCCACAGCTGTGGATGTAGCTGATACACCAGTGCATCAGTAATCAGAACTCTTGAGGCGCCAGCGGACATGACTCACCTGGAATTGAAAGATAGTCTAGAGCCATACGGGAAAGGTGAGGATAAGTCTGATGATGATCAGACCACCACTTGATGGGGTCCCGAACATCTTCAACACTAGTACCAAGATATTGGTCCAGCTCATTGGCAGGCGGTATCTCTCCTGCCAACGATATATTTGCAAACATTGCAGAGTCGCCCTCAGGATCCTACAACGGATGACATAAGATCAAGCAGGAACGTTCACGCTGCTCTTACCTTAGCCTTAGCTTCTCCTTCACTCGCACGTTTTGCATGAACACCTTTCGATTCATACTTTGTGAACTGCTTGTATACTATACTCTTGGCCATCTTGATCCAATCTGACTCCCAGCCATGTTTGCAGAAGTACTCGAGCTTCAGCCCGGGATGTAGCACTGTACGTAGATCATATCAGCCTGAGGATTAGCAGAGTATGAGGACATACCCATTGCGATCCGATAAACATCTGAGTCGTCAGTCCTACTGTAATACCGCTTGATGGTGGCCTTCGCAAGGTGCATCGCGGGAGGGATTGCTGGGTGGTATGAATGACCGTCACGTCAGGACAGCATCTTGTCGATGATATCCATTGTGGGGATAACATTCGCGATGGTTGCGAGTGGTCCTGAGAAAAGAAGAGCGTCGCATTTTTGAAGATCTGAGAAACTCTTTAGACATCTGATGCATCCACCGCGGCAATGGACATATCTGAAGAACGCGCACCAGGTCATCGATGATCGCCCAGTCATCGTCGTCGAGTTCGTACTGCCTCAGCTTCAGTGACTTTCCTCCAGTGATGTCATCGATAGGCTTCCGATAGCGGAGCACAAACTTGGCCATGTCATACATCGAGTTCCATCTTGTTGTAACATCACGCGCATAAGCCTGATGGGAAGACCATTAGCCTCGCAAGCTCGACACCAGGCAGGGAGAATGATTGTAGTCGAATGTATGACACCAAAGGCAAGCTTCCGGACCTTGGGAAAGTTAGCTGATATTAGCCTGTGCGCACTAGGTATGCACCTTCGTAAGCATCTGCCTGACAGCTGTCATCTCAGTGATGAGAGTCTCCTGCTTGTCTTGAGGCAGTGCACCGAGCTCATCGACAGCACCCTCGGAGCCACCATCCTCACTCTCTTCATCCAACTCATCGTCATCAAATGGATCCTCATCATCAGAAAGGTCTGCAAGGTCAGGTAACTCATCACCGTCAGCTATCACCTCATCATCATTCTCTGGGCCCTCTGTATCATCACCGAGACTATTACCAATACATGCATTGAAAGGGCGGAGGAGAGCCTTCGCTGCAAGATTGATCGTATGATTGAAGCATCAGACGCGGTTCGTTGAATGGAAAGAATTCTTCATGCCGTGAAGTGACTTAGTCTGGGTATCATTTGAGGTTGCGTTATCGCCGCTGACAGCGAGAACCTGTCACTTTGATCAGCGATCGGATTCTCTGCCATAACCGATGCACGTACCTTCTGTTCGATGCCAAATGAAACCAACATCTTATGAAACGCTCGCACGAGTGCCTCGCCTGTGTGTGACTAAGAGATGTTACTGCTACCACATTAAGTGTGTGCACGAAGCCTAAAGTGCTCACCTCGGGAACCTCGATGATATCCAGTAAAAATGATATCATTGAGCCTTCGTATTCAATATGAACTGTCCATGCGACAAATGCCCAATGATTTGGAGAAGACCAGGCATCGGTTGCAAAGTTCAGTAAGCCTGGATGCTCCTACGGGGCGATTAGGATATATAACCGGGCTATTGATAGAGTATGGCACGCACCCGAAGTAGTTTACAGATCCGTTCACGGGACCTCTCAAAGCATGCTTTGATATCCCTCGTTACCGTTGGCCTTGATGGTATATGCAGGCTTGGGTGTCCGGCCATCATCAGATCATTGAACTCACGATCATTGACAATATTGAGTGGCCGATTGCTCTCCATCAGCCACTTTACGAGATGTGCCCTGATGAAGATATTCAGAATGCCAATGAGGAGTGAATTAACGTAGCTTACCGCGCCTCAGCATTAGAATAGACCCTATGCGATATCATGACTGGGCGTTGGCCTTGCCGTGCAAATGCCGCAAAGATAGATCCATCTTGGTGTTTTGGAACCTTACCGTCGATTGCAGCCTGAACCGCTTCGGCGCCGAAGCAGTGAATAGCGTGTGACTTAAGGTTCGAAGTGGAGGATCGATCCTTGGAATCTTGAAAGCGTCAAACACCTTTGTAAGAAGCCTTACACCTGGCTGCCGCACATGGGAAGAAGTGGCACGGCCGGCTGTCGATCCTTTGGAGTTTGACATCATTGACCTTGAAAAATGAATAAATCGGGGACTTCCAAGTCTTTTTGAGGCGCTCTATTGACAAGTAATCTCTGATCAATATTCTGATCAAAATTCAACACATACCGAGCTCATCCTCATTGTCCTCTTCGTCGTCAGAGACATCCTGAAGGCCTGGCATATCATCTGTGACCGCCTCCTCTGTTGTTGCATCACCCCGTGTAGGGAGAGCATCAGATACAGATATGGGGGAGAGAGCCGGGGAGTGACTGCGCATTGAAGATGAAGAGTTTACCGAGGAGTGGGAAGCTAATGAGAGTGCAGAGTGGGCCTTCTTGAGGGGATGTGAGAGGACCTTGGTGCCAGTTGTGATCCTAGCCTTAAGCATCGAAGCAGCAGCAGAAGTCTTGTTCTTCTTTGATGTTTTCGAGCCAGACGAGTTGACCAAGGCTGATTCAGCAGCTTCCCGAACCTTGGCAGATGGCTTAGGGTCCCGCCGCAACCGTGAAGACATGGCGTACATGTCGGCTCTACTTCCCAGCAAGCTCCTCTTATATTCTATCCATGTTGAATATTTTCTCCGTATCTCCCGGCTCCCGCACGACCGTATAGCACATGATTGGCTGTTAGCATAGGAGGTTGAGTGCATCGGGTGCACCCGAAGCTGCCGCTCGATGCTCGCCGCAGTGACAAGAGTAAACTCCTAAGTCGGCAGGAGATATGTTGGAGTGAGTCTTCGTCATGGGCAACTAGTCATTTTTGCTGATTTGGCAGCCTCAATTGTGCATATATGTCAGGTGAGGTCCTAAAGTAGACATTCCGCCTGCAGAGTCAGCAAAATGAGCCTGCCAAGAGAGCTGGAAAAACTACATACTAAGGTACCGGGCCCCAACGTACAGATAGCCATCGCTAGGATGAAGTTGCGGGCAAATGGGATGCCAGACCTGCCTAGGCCAGGCATGCACACTGTCAGACGATAACAGAGAGGGGTTGTTCAGTACACAATGGCACCCCGCTGATATGCACTGACACACAACAATCACCAAGGACCAAAAGAAATAAACCTAACACCAGTGGTGTGGGTGGAGGCGGTCCAAGACAACTGAGGGGTATTTTAATAGTTCGAGGGGGAAGGAGGAGTAAGACGACGTAGGGTAGTCCGTAGGAAGACCTAGAAAAATAAAACAAACACTTTGACGCCTAAAACAAATGCTAGTTGACACTCCAGAGTATTTATCTCTGAAGGGTCGCAATCAAAGTCGCAAGCAATGACACCTGTCATAGGATCGTGCTCGCCGGGGTAGAAATTGCTAGAGAAACTTGCTTAATTTTATTTCACTATGTAGGACGCACTGGAGATAATTAAATCGATGGTGGCGATAAATCACTCGACGAGTCAGGCCTATTGGCAAAGCTAGGATCGATTATAATTCGCTAAGTTCAACACTTTCAAACTTCGAGGGTCGCTGAGATCATAATGCTAATTCTCTGAGATGGTGAAGTGCAAAACTTGTTTTTCTGTATGCTACTTTGTACAATTTATATGACAGGAATGGCTTTGCAACAGTCCGGAGATAAATAACAAATAAACGCCGCTACCCACAGGATTGCTCAGCACTTGCCTCCGTTATACCATGCACCATACAACTCCCTTGCGATCCCACTT
>NW_006920489.1:0-6691 GCF_000344685.1 Gloeophyllum trabeum ATCC 11539
CGGTCGACTGGGAGGTTCGCCCGCCGAACGCGTTCGCGAACGCGTTCGGCGAACTTATGGCTGCACGTGCAGAATTCACATGGGATGACGTAGCAGATCTGCGCATGGTGAGCTCTACCATTCGGATGACGTAGCAGATCTGTGGCTGGTAAGCTCTGCCATCAATCTGCCATGGTTAGGTTTCCCCGCGGGACAGAAACCTAACCCCTCCCGCTCGCTATGGACGACAGCGCCGCCAGGTTCAAGCGTGCTCATAATTAGCTTGCAATCAGCACTGTGGCGTGCATCATCTACGCAAGGGCCTTCTGGATTCGGGCCCATGCAACGGTTTTTTTTATTGTCTATTTCGCTCTTGTGGCCCATGCTATCTGTGTTCGCGTGGTCTACCGGCTTGCCAGGCTGTGAGTTGAGTATCCATGTACTATCTACAATCACAATTAGTTGCATTGGCCCTTGCCAAATTGAAAATAAAGAGGGCGAGTTTGCACGACATACATCCAGAAATCTACATCAATGCGTCTATCACAGCTTTCGCAGATCCTCGCAGACAGCCCGGAGCTGTCTGCTACACTTTCGCTCTCTGACATCGTGCGATTCGTGGATATCGTCCGTTGGAAGAAGGATGATATCGCGGCCATTCAGCCCTCCTTCATCTCTGGCCCGCCTGAGTATCTACCGCTTTCTTATCACAAATTCCTGATGGACTGCTTTTCCCTTGAGCACGAGACGGCAAAGTCGCTTTGGGTGAAGTATCGAACCCTTGCTTGGGAGGACCACGAAAGCAACAATTCCATGGAACTCGAGGCTCGTGCCAAGAGTCTCATCCAACTTTTCCTGAAACATGGACTACAGCACGGTATCGGTACGTGCAGCTTGAGATATCCCTCTACTCACGGCTAATAGCCTGCCACTCAGGTTTTTACAACTTTAGACCACCTAGCCGCATCTGCATGGACTCGGCCTGCAGTCGGGAGTTACAGTCCACGCCTGGCGTCTTCCGCTCTCGAGAGCTCGTCGAACCGCTGTCATACAAGGCTGTTTTTCTCACCAGGGACTTGGGACCCCTGCCTGTATATTGTACCTCTCTGTACTGTCGCCGTACGTATTTCCAGGGACTTCTTCGCGTCTGTATCTGATGTTTATGGCTACAGAATGCAACACACGATACTATCCGAATTTCTACGTCCATGACCAAGCAACAACTCGGACGTACTATGCAGATGTCCCCGATATCATTCAAAGTGCTCAACATGTCTTTATCTCCAGAGAACTTTGCGAATTGTTTATCACACTCAAAGTGGTATCCTGGTGAGTACAACTGAAGTCTTGAATGATATAAACATATAATAATGTTGTATTTAGGACTTCTGCAACTAATTGTGCGAAGCTGTATAACTTGGCTTTAGGAAACCCGTCAATTACTCCTTTGCTACCATCAGATTGGCCGATCAAGTTCGCTCTCGATGCTGAAAGGGTGTGGGAAGCGTTCTTCCTGTATTCCCTTCTCCTGGACCATCATGAGCACGGAGAGCTCTTGATCTTGCCGCACAACTCTTCTAGCCAGTTTGAGCGACTGCGACCGGCGATACAGGCTCGGAATAAGCAGATGGCTGGTCCAGGTCAGCCGGAGTGGAATCATGCTTGTAATCTCTGCTGCTGGGTTAGTCAAGATGAAGATGGAAATATGAGTGAGTTCTTCTGCATGATTCATGTCCTGTCGCCATCTAACCCTCAGTCGTAGCTGCTGTTAGATCTGTCGTTACTGATGGTGTTGCGATTGGCCATCCTTGCTGCGGCGTACACGATTGCAAAGAGCCCCTCCCGTCGACTAAGGGCGCTCGCTACTGCAAGACGCATACGTGCAAGGAAACCGAATGTGCTGTTGTTGCTTGCGGTCGCCCCGCACAACCAGGGTTTGATACATGCGATGAAGATGATCATCGGGCACTCGAGACACATAAATCACAGGAAGGGAAGGCAATGTTTCAACTGAAGCGTCGTCTCGAGCGCCTCAGGACGTCGCAGGTTCATGACTCATTACCAACAACCGCCGATTCTCTAGAGCATACAATGATCGAGCCCATCGAGGGCACCGGTGTTGGCGAAGACACTGAGACTGAGGTCAGCAATACCGACATTCTATGCGATGGGAAGCCATCTACCGGAAACCGGAAGATAGTAGCCCAGTTCGGACGCCGGCGTACCCATAACGAGGAGCTGTGTGTCTGCTCCTGTGGTGTCGTAATTGGCCGTGCTACGTTCTTCGGCTCAGAAGCACCTAATGGAGTTCGGGTAAGTGGCAATTGAGGAATCGGAACGGCCTTTAGCTCACTACAACTGTAGGAATTTTTAATGACATTGTTCCCGACAAAGCGATCCTTGCCAGAGGTTCTATGGCACGATAACAACTGCCGGATTCGTGCTATGCTTGAAGGTGATCCCCCTGATTTACAGAGTTATTTTGAAGAATGTGCTATGCCCGTTGATGTCTTCCACTTCAAATCGAAGCACAAAGAGACTGACATCATCTGCAACACATACTGTAACCCCGCCAGCTGGCCCGAGCTCCACACCGAGGACGGGAAGTGGCGTTTCAATTCATCAGCCGCGGAGCAGACAAATGCATGGTTTGGAGGATATCAGGCAATTGTACGGGAGATGGACGTTGATAGGTATAAACTCTTCTTGGATGAGGTTATTAAGCGGCGGAATGAGATTGTTATTGCGGAATTGGACCGTAAAGGGCACTGCCCTCATAGTATACCCCTCGAAACATTGCTATCAGAGCATGTAGACTAACCGGCGCTGCACCTGCGAGACTGCTGTACGGATTTATGCATGATATGTATTTGGAGTAAAATACAAGATCGGGTCTATTTATCTGCCTTCTATGATGGAGTCATATGCTAATGTACACTTAGAAAGAGAGATCACAACAAGAGACAAACCTCATCTAATCATCGATTTCGTACGTTACACGATCCCCACCTTGAACGATGTGGAATCCATCTATGGCCCCTGCTACTGCAGGTAGGTCCAAGCTTCCGGACATCAAGTCAATCTCATCATCTTCTATCTTCACGTTTGGCGCTGGGGCAGGACCACTGACTCGGCCACCATGATGTCTGGAGTCTGCATCCGGAGACTGCACAGCGGTCTGACTCGGACTGCCGCTGTGCTTGGAGTCATCCACTGGGGCAAGGCCACTTGATTCGGCAGTGCTGGCCTGCGTGCCGTTGTCAGTGGATGAGCGTCCGAAGCGTACATCAGCGCGAAGTCCAATCCAGTCTTCAAATCCCAATGCGGACTGAGAATTCTGGTACTCTTCGAGGTCGGACGAGACTAGAGCCATGATACTCGATAGCATCATTTGAATGTTGTCAATGTGTGGATCTTCGCCTGTCCCTGGATGTGCAACACTGCCGAAACGTGAACTGTCATGAAAGACATCAATAGCATCAGCACGCTGAAGGGACAGATCCTCTTGTATCAGGCGAACCGTGGTTTCTGGGAGAAGAACTTCCGATACTAGCGCATTATAGGATAATGGCTTGGCCCGGGTGAGGTCTATCTGACCATCGGGAATGAGATGCTTGAGGATGAGCTCAAGAATGACCCAACCTGTACCGCCGTAACTGGACGAATTCAGTAACTTCAGGTTACCAAGTAATTAAAGACTTACTATCCCGCACTCTTGCCCTCAAAGCGTTTATACTGCGCACCCAGAGATTCCACCTTTCGGCTACTCAACCCAGGAGTATAAAGCTCCCGCGTCTTTATGAAAAATTCATTCTTTTTTGGATTAGCCGCAATTTGCAAAAGGTCGGCCTGCAGGTCCCAAATCCGATTCCACAGACTCGCAAAGTCGGGCTCGATTGGCCAACCATCCGCTTGCGCCTTTGGTAACTCCTCTCGGGCCCAGCGATGTAGCTCACAGTATGAAAAGTACACACGGAAAGACTCCGCAGTGCGGTGATGGGGATTCTTTGGAGAGGGATTGAGGTACGTTATCTTCCGCAATGCGTTGTCCATTTGGATCATCCTCTGGGTGGGTGCAAACGGTATCTTCTCATCGCAGTATGGACAGCGCGGTGTAACGACATCATCATCTAGCGAGAGATGTAAATAATGACATAATCCATACCTACAGCGAGAACGTACCTGAGTCTGAAGAGTCTCCCATGACAGGAGCAGATATATCCGCTGCATCTCCAGTAGCCAGTATATCGTCTGGAGCAGAAACAGGGGATACCTCGCGCTGCTTGCCCTTGTCCTGATGGGCGGTGGAACTATGGTCCGTAAACAAATCCGATACTTCGCCTTCGTCTTCACTTTTATAAGTCTTCAGTGCCTTTAGTAGATTCTTCCAGAGACCAGCTTTCTGTTCTCCGTATTTGACAAAGCGCTCTCGTAACTTTGTCGGGATGTCGTTTCCGTTCCATAGACTCTTGTATTTGTTGTACGATGTTTTCTTCATAGGAACACCAAAGACCTCAGCAAAGGAGTGGATATAGTCGATGGCTTGTTGCGCCTTCATCTTCTCCATCTTCTTAAGTCCATCTCGAATTTCGACAACATAGAAATCGTTTGGCCAAGAGCGGTGTTCTGCCTCAAGAGCGTCGCCCTTCCGGTCTAAAGGAAATGGCGGAGGTTGAGCATGATGAGTTGGTAGCTTCGCTGTCTTCCGGCTGCTCTTTGCTTTGGTACGGGGCAGTGGGGAGGACTGGTCATGTGGTGTTTCAGAATCAGATGAGGAAAGCGAGATGACGTCGGGACAGGGATGAGTAAGATCCCTGGCAGAACTCGAGTCGGCGGTTCGGATAGTTTTCTTCGGCGGTGACACAAGCGTGTGTGCACTACGCTTCGTCCCACTCAGCTTCCGTACCTGGTCTTCAATCTCTTCTATAAGCTGGGGACAGTCTTTTAATGGTGTCCAAATGTCTGGTCGCAGCCGAAGCAGGGTTGGCTGCTGAGTGTCGACTACAATGACAGTGCGAATCGTGATAGTTGACCATAACTTCTTCAGGGTGTCATACTTGTCAAGTAATGATGTCGGAGAAAGCTGGAATGGCTCAATAAACACGGAACCAAGGGACTCGAGCATGAGTTGCGGGTACGTGTCCACATGGTGCTGGAGCCGCACTGGATCTACCCCATTCTAGAACAGTATGTGAGCAGATTGGATAGTTGTTGTGCACAAGACGGCGTACCTCAAACCAGATCACAAATGTAACCGTCTTCTTCAGAGCGCTGGACATCTCTTCGTTACGTGCTTTGTTAGTTTTCACCTCCTGACGCTGAGTCTTGGCCTGCGAGTACTTGTTCTCCCAAAGGGAAGACATTGGCCGTGCTAAGCGGCGGCCCGGCGCTCGCTGAGAAGGCGCGAAAGCGTCATGAACACTCCCTGGGTGCTGTAGCACAGCAGTGGCCGACCGTCCTGCAGGTACTTCTGCTGGAACGCGAACAGAATTTGCAGCACTCAGGCTTGCGAGAGGGCCACGTGTAGCCACCGATGGGCAGGTAGATGATGTAGCTGGTATATGTTCAAACGGTCTACTAGCAGTATTTGCCAAAGAACGAGCCGGCCCTGAGATGTGTGCAGCAGAGCTGTTTTGTAAAGCATGCGGGCGGACGGCGGAATTCTCCTGGGAAAGAGACACCATCTCTCGGGAGATGTCGCATGATGGCACCTTGTGCGCAATACAGTGCGCACGACGGCCGCCTGTCGATTCTGCTTTGGCACGCGCGGTCTCGCAGCAACCTTTACAGAAGCGCTCAATGCACTGTCGATGTCCTCGGGTGCGGTTTCCGGTCTTCGAGGAGCAATCCAAATTCGCGCAGTCAATCTGTCCAGGAGAAATTGGGGGAAGAGCTGGGGGAGGAATTGCAGGACGAAGAATCTGGTCCCTGCGCAGTTCTTGTGCACTATACCCCGGGTATGTCCTCTGCAGAGTCAGTCGGCTGGCTAGGAGTTCAGCATCTTCAAAGTTGTAGGCTTGCTCAGTCAAAAAGGCTGTATAATGACAGTTCTTAACGTCCGAGCACTGAAATGAGATTAGCATCATTCAAACCGGAGAATAGAAGGCTTCTCACCGATTGGCAAATCCTGCCTCGGTCCGCAAATCTTTCTCCCGTGCCAACGAAAACACGGATAGGTCCCATGCCCGAATGACATTTCTGGCATTTATCCAGTGGATGGACGACCGGGTCCGTGAGGTTGTATTCGGTGTACTGACTCATCGAAGGTGTATGGAATGGCTCGGTTATGTGGAAGGGTGAGTGTCCCTCCTCGAAAATCACCTTTTATCCTTGCAAGGGTCATGATGTCCAAGCGTCGTCGGCACCGCAAGAAGTGGCGGGGGCGACGATGCTTGGACATTGGCCAGAGCATGATGGCAGAGAGCGTAGGAGAGTGGGAGGTGCGCATGCCAAAGTAACATGCCAAAGCGGTGGCACCACCAGTACAATAATACGCTGAGGTACGAGCACGTGCCACACTTGAATGTCGGTCGGGGGCGGGCTCTGGTACAATGGCGACGGGAGGCGGGAGACGCGTAAGCATGGAGCCTCATGAGTCATGGAGCAGTGGCGCTTCAAGCACATGCTATCACGTGCTTAGGCTTGGCGCTTGCTGTTTGCGAACGCGGTCGCGAACGCGTTCGGTGGTGTGACCTCCCAGTGGGGTCGACTT
>NW_006920490.1:0-6687 GCF_000344685.1 Gloeophyllum trabeum ATCC 11539
CGCTGGTTTTCGCGGCGGTGGCCTTTGCTGCAGTTGTCTTCTTGGCCGCGGCAGCAGCAGTGGTCTTCTTAGCAGCGGTCGTCTTCGCGGTCGTCTTCTTTGCAGCAGTGGTCTTCTTGGGGGCGGCAACCTTCGGAGGTTTAACTGCAGGTTTCTTCGCTGCCTTGGCCTTGGCTTTGCGAGCATCGAACTGGTGGCTTGCCGCCTCCCCTTCGAACACACCGTCCATTGTCTGAAGGCCCGCTATGTATAAGAGTAGTCAGCTCATGCGCCTCCTCGCACGAAAGGTTGCCTTACCTTCCGATACCGGCGCGCCCTGCACCAAGACACATGCAGCAATAACTAAAGTGGTGAACAAGCCGAAGGGACGCATGATGGCAGGGGGTCGTTAATAAGAACGAAGTACAAGAAAGTCCGAATTAACGAAGAAAGAAGGCAGGATAGGAAGAAAAAGGACGTGAATACAATGACTAGGACCGACCAGCGATGGGGTTTCGTCTTCATCTTCGCCTTCCTCTTATACTGAGGTGGCCCTCCCCGTTTCCAATTGCTCGGTTGTGAGAAGCACATTTACCGCAAGTACGGTACAGAGGCAGTGTCATAGTCGGAACTCGCGGGCTTGATGCTACCAGCGAGCCGTAATTTCGATCCAGGGACCTCATAGTTAAACCACGCGAAAAGTCGGAAGTGACGACAGATGTTCCCCTGCCACGCTCCTACCCAGCGGTCGTTCCGAGGCGGCGCATCTGTTAGGGCAAGTGGCTAGATGTCAATCGTGTGAGAACCACGCGATACCTACTTAATTTAGTCATGTGATTATGTAAACTTTATTCTGGCTTGCCTCTCCACGACCGCTGGCGGAAAACATTTGTAAATAAACGCCACCGTTACCAGTGACACCCCATTCAGGAAAGCGCCAGTGATCTTAGCTAAGCTCTCAGCATGCGCCGCAGGCGCGGCTCGTTTAATTAAGAGAGCATCGATTGTCTGCGATAGACATGGCCTTATACAAGCATATCGAAGCGGTTTTGAAAGAGCTCGATGACTGCAATATATCAATGCTGTTGCTCTTGACTAGACTTCTCAGCAATGCCTCATATATGACCCATCCTTGCATGCAAGATTTCCTGTCTTCAAGTGTGCTGGTTGATCTCTTCGACACATTGCTTCAGAACAAATTATTTTCTGGTCCCCTTCTATCCTGGGCTCACAAAGTCAGCCGGGAACACCATGCTCACACAGTCAAGCAACTTGTTTTACCTGAAAATGGTTGGCACTTCAGTGCCCTCCATGCTTCTGCCGAAAAACTGGAAAATTTTCGGATTGAAGATATGGCTAAGGGCTTAGAGAAGTTGGCACCGGAGCTCTGGCTTCTACTCGATGCTTTGCTATGTAATAAACATAGTGCTTCCGAGACTCTTCCCGGTTACCAAACCAATGGAATATCTGCAGAAGACACAATCAACAATGCAGATGAAGTTCCAGTCCATAGTGAACAAGAGAGACCATCCAAGGCACGAAAAAAACCCAGAGAGCGACGTGCGGCACTCATTACAATCGTATGTTGATGCAGCATACTCACTAGGCAAAGGTCTGACGTGGTGTCCCAGAAAAAGGTAGTAAGCTGCGGCATTATGATGCAGAGCACAAGTCAGAAGTGCAACGCAATTCAGAGCGTCATCGGTCTCTTTATGCATGCCTGCAACACGCCATCGAAGGTTATACAAAGTCTGGCTCACATGGGGATATCTATCTCCGTGGACGCCATACAAGATGCTGTTAAGTCTCTCGACCGTGAATCCTGTCGCAAGCGGCGAGCTCTGGGACAGACGCGCCTGGCTAGTTATGCATATGATAACTTCGACATTAACTTTACTACGTCTGCGCCAACCGTCGAAAAGTCTGGTGACACACTGACACATCTGACATCTGGAGATATCATCCGTCTCGAACATGGTGTCACGTTAGAGGATCTACGATGTTCAGACTTGCTCTGGCAGAGGTCACACCTCAATATCCATGCTGATCCCAAGAACCTACCACGACAATACAGTATTACCGACTTGGAGCGACTCCATCCAGAGCTGGGTCCTCGCCATCCATCAGGCTTGACCCGTTCCAAACGGTTTGATGCATGGAAATTCCGGTTGGACCTTCTCCAGTATGGGCCGGAATACTTTCGGCAGTTCTTGCCACAGCTAGGCAGACCAGAGGCCATCGAACAGATTCCTGTCAAGAAGATGTATCACGTCCCCGCAAAGGCAATGGACATCAAACAATCCACAGTACGGGGCAATATGGATGCCATCATCAACCTACTGCAACAAGGCGGGGTCGGTATGCCATCAGAGCAGTGCAGCGAAGATAAGATGGATGTTGACTCGGACTCCGGCAATGAATGGACCGGTGACATTGAAGACATTGCCGAGTTCGTTGTCTTGATGCATGGAGACCTGGGGACGGCTGAACGTGTTCGGTCAATACTCGAACGAAGAGCACCAGAGAAGACAAGGTGGAACCGTTACCAGTTTGTTGTCTTCATTATGGGACTATTCCATCTCAAAATGGCGTGTGCAGACGCACTGTGGCGACTCCTGCTCGAGAAGCAGAAGGCGCGCCTCGATGCGAACAGCTTAATGAAGTTAGCTGCTGTCTATCGTTCTAAGGAGACCGGGAAGCTGGGCAGCAGCCCGGGTTTCCGACGTATCCATGAGGTTATCCGGGAGGTTGGGACAGCTATGCGGCTGGACTGCTGGCGAGTACAAGCTGGGAAGGAAAACATTGAGTGGACGACCTTGGAAGAGTTCGCAAAGTCGAAGCCACAGTACTCGCAAATCGAAGAGATGTCGTATCGTATCATGGCTGGTGACTACGTAGCGCCCGGTGATCTATATTCCACCAAGTCGCGCCCGCTGTCAGAGCGCGATAAGCAGAAGGAAAATATGATGCTCACCCACAAATACTTCCTGCTATATGAGCAAACCTCTTTCGCAATGAACGAGGGTGATATCGGTCGGGTTGAAACATTGTTCCCGCGATGGATGCGGGTCTTCCGTGCAACGGGCAAACACAAATATGCCGCCGCGATGGAGCGTTTCCTGACAGACGTTCACTTTGTCTATCCGGAGGGACTACGACGTGCCATTCGGTATAATATCCTTGTGAATCCTACAGGAAAGGAGGGTCAGTTCCGGGGGGTTGATTGGGTCGTGGAGCTCGACAACCTGTATACAAAGGTATGTCACCTCGAAGACAGACATCAGCACCTGCTGAGCAACCCACGTCCACGGACAGTTTATCTATGGAGGCGGGGGGTCAAACTACACTAAGGACAGGGTCATCACGGAATCCACCTTAATCGACGTTTACCGAGGCTGCATAGAGAATATGGAAGAAAACCTTCATTTGACAGACCTGACAAGCCGCCATGGGCCGCCGGACCTGGCTGCAACATATGCAGCTCTAGTGAGATACATGAAGGCAGAAGCAACAAACGAATACAGGCCAGGGCGTGGAAGCGCATACGAAATTCCAAACGTTTTCGACTCGGGATATGACTTCTACACCGGGGAATCAAATGCACCTGAAGAGGGCGATACTGCGGATGTCAGCGAGCCGGCACCAGAGGATTTAGGTGTCGAGGATATGTAATACACTCACCCTGCGGCTGATTAGACGAACCAGCACGATTGCTTTGACCCACCACGTTTGGGATAGACGGACTCACTCCATAGAACCGATGCGGAGCAACAGTTCCAAGCCTCAGTGGAGAGGGTAGGAAAGGTCTGAATTGCGGGGGTGCGGGTCGATATGGTGACCACGGTAGATCGTACAATGTTGCGCCTGGATATGTGAGTTGTGGCAGGTACTGGTGATTCGGAGGGAGTGAGAATGGCACGGATGCAGAGGCGGGGGTCGTCGGGTTCGGCGGTGCTTGATTCTCATCAGTCATCGTGTTCTCTCCCGCCGTCGGATCTGAGGGACGTTGGTTATGCTTTGGGCATCGCCGATTGGATGCTGCGGAGACCATCGGTAAATATGCACGTTGGAAATAGCAAGCATTATCAAACGCACCGATATGATCATGGGCACCGCAAGCCCGACACTGGCGCGATGATCGCGCTGTCGCAGCAGTCGAAGTACTTGCAGCTTCTTGCCCTGGCGAGCTTGCACACGAAAGGACTGCAGACATCGAAACCGAAGGCAGCGGCGGCGGGGCAGGAGGGTGACTTGAGTTAATGAGGGCTAGTATGTCGATCCCATACTCATCGCAGAAAGGCCATCTCGTCTCCTTTGCGAGCGCTTCGATTGTCCGGATCTTGTCGTGATGAACACAGTCCAGTATCCGCTGCATTGTAGTGTCAGTCATAAATGCACCAGGCCCATTATCCTCCACGACGGCCCATCCGAATAGGCTCTCGGCCATGCGTAACCTGAATTTGTGAAGCTCAGTCCGAAGGACCAAATCCTGGGCATTGAACGAGTAGTCTTTCTTGATACGACTACGAGACGGTCTTGCCGCTGTCTTGGCTGTGGGTTCGTTGTCTTCAGCCAGCTTGTCGAAGGCCGCAGGGTGACAAAGACTACAGCAGATGGGCGGCTTGGGAACGACGCAGCGCGTACAACCCCCGGGCAAGTCGGGATCACACGCTCCCTGATCTATTGCTGTGAACAAAAGAAATGGAAGATGAGAAGACACAAGCTCCAGATACTGGGCTATTACTTACCCAGTTTGTGATTACCGAAATAGATGCCCACGGGCACCCGGTAACATTTCCAGGAGCGTGTTGCGGCGTTAATCATGTCATCCATAGTGGGCTCCATCGGACGTGTCCGCTTGCCCGTGCTGGAGAGCTTTCCATCAGCGATTGCTTGATCATAGAGCCTGCGTATGTCCTCCTGGTTCTGCAAGACAGATGCAGACTCCTCTTCATCGCTGCTGTCATCATCGTCTTCAGGGGGTGACTTGTCAGCACCTTGAGCAGCAGACGGAGCCCCTGAGTTGTCGCTGGCTGAAGGTCCCAAGCATGATAGGGAGCCAGATGCCGAGCCCAAGCCTTGGACACGACGGCGTTTTGCAGTGCGAGTGCCATTCAGAGATGTAAGCGGTTGCCTTTGTGCCATTGTCTTTTTCTTCTCCGCCCGTTTCCGTTTCGCGTCGGCAGCTTTCTTCTTCTCTTCGTCAAAATGTTTGGGCTCAACGATGAGGACAGCGAGAGCAGTGAGACTAAAGTCCCGTGCCCCTCGGCCGAACCGTTGCCACAGTGTACACATCGTACACGTAGCTTTCCATTGTACCACTACTTCAATGTCCCGTAGATCCACACCCTAGATACACGTGTTAGTAGCATATACTTCGAGCAGTAGCAGCACATACCATGCCAAATGAGTCTGTGCAACATAGCCCCACGATACATGCGTTCCGCAGGTCGTCTGTCTTGTCCCACCGGTATTCGTCAGACATCTCCGAATTGAACCATACCACTTTCCCCAGTGTCTTCTTCCCGCCGAACCTCACCAGGCGCTCTTGTAGGTATTTTGTCGCCTCTACAGACTCTGCGATGCTGTCGAAGAAAACCAGGAACTTTTTGAGAGGCTCATCTGGTGTCCATGTGTGTGGAATTAAGAAATCAAGGTCGCGGAAGCTGCTTGCTGGGTGTTTGAGCTTCCGCACAGATATAGCAATATTCGGGCGGTCATTCGAACACCTAATGAAATGCGTCTTATCACGCTGCACCTGGAGGATCCGCATAACATCGTTCAGTACTACATCAGGCATCGTGGCTGACGGGAGGTAGAATGGAATCTGGCGGGGGATAATATAGCGCAGACGATGCGCCTCCCTATATTCTTCTCGAAAGTCGCCCCAAGTACTGACACAATGGGCTTCATCCCAGGTTATGCTAATAAGGCGCTGTGTAAACTGAACATTCTTCCACAGATTCTCGAAGCGCCCGGAGAGGATTTCCGGATTCACTGTAATAGCTCGATACTTCCCCTCTTCAATATCCTTCAATCAGGTAGGTTAGATCAGCTTAGGACAAATGTCCACAAGACTTGGGCAAGTACCCACCCTCATATTCCGCAGTGTAGCCGTCTTCTTATTAAGGGCAATGGCAGAGATCCTGTTCTGCTGGAGCTCCCGTGTGTTCTGCTCTCCCAAAATATTAAGAGGTGTCACTACTATCTGGATGCCGTCTGGACGGAAGAGTAGCGGCATCCAGAATGTAAGGGTCTTCCCCGACCCGGTGCCAGCAATGCACACAACATCTTTGTCGCGCCGCAGGATAGCCTGTACAGCCTGTAGCTGCCATAAGCATGGACGCTGACCGAACTTCTCGCGGACACGAGTTCGGATGTCGGTGAGAGATGGAACTGACGGTTCCTCGGGCATTAGTCCATACACGGCCGTTGGCGAGGATAGACGCGTCGGTGTTGTTGGCGCGACGCGTCGAGCATCGGATTAGCTAAGATCACTGGCGCTTTCCTGAACGGGGTGTCACTGGTAACGGTGGCGTTTATTTACAAATGTTTTCCGCCAGCGGTCGTGGAGAGGCAAGCCAGAATAAAGTTTACATAATCACATGACTATACAAAATAATTATCGCGTGGTTTCCACATGGTCCGCACTTAACCGATTGCCGTAGCAGATGCGCAGCCTCGAAACGACCGCTGGGTAGGAGCGTG
>NW_006920491.1:0-2424 GCF_000344685.1 Gloeophyllum trabeum ATCC 11539
GCCTTGTGCCTCCCGACCACGACATGGCGCGACACTGCCACCGCCGATCGACTCGCAAGGCTCTCCGTCGCACGTCCAAGTCGAGTAACGCGCCTTCCATCTCTGGCAGACGCCACGCCACGCTCTGCACAGATCGAGCAGGCGTGCTTCTACCCAAGGATGCCGGACGCTCAGAGCTTCACCAGTAAGCAGACGGTGTTCCCGGAATAGTCCCAGTCGCCGCGGACTCATGCCAGGGTTCCCCGCAGCTTACCAGACCCCGCGCTGAAAGGCTTGCTAGCCGGACGGGCTTGAATGGATTCAGAACCCGAGGCGTCTCCACTTCCCTCAATCGCCCTGCTAGTTCTTTCTCAAGTCTCCTCTCGTTTGCAACCGCTGTCCCAAGGATCTGTTACGTGTCTGGGAGCGCGGTCGGCGCGTTGAGCGTAGAGCTTGAAGCCAACCTCCGTTCAGGTCAAACAAAAAGGCGGCAGCCATGCCGGACCCGACGGTAACGAAGACAGTGCGGACAAGAGACCTTGGTTTCCTCCCAATTCCCCCGCACTGTCGGCACCGGCCAGACGAGGTTTTCCAGCTCAGAATATGGCAGACAGCCGTCTTTGCCTTGGCCAGCACATTCAGTACGATATCCTTTCATTCACGACCTTGCTCTTAGTTCTGATGAGCCCGATAGCTTGTTAGCATCTCGCACCAGTAACATCCGTACATCAGGCTGAAATCAATTCCAGGCATGAACCTATACTATGTCCAGCCTATTCTAGGTGCGCCACTCGCCACATGGAATTCCGCCACTGCGTCTTATTCGCGCATGCAGTCCAGCTCTCGAACGAGTTTGATGTGTCCTACGTCAAAGTCTCCCGCATACCCTCACTATTACAGGCCGGGTACGCCGCTCTTCCGTGCCTATGTTAGCCTACTCAGCAATGTCCTTAGCTACGCAATCGGCCTGGTCTTCCTCTCGCCCCTCGGCGACCTCATCCACCGCCGCCAGTTCATCTTCTTCCTCATGACCGCCGCCGCAGGGCTGACCATCGGACTCGCGATCACAAAGTCGCTCGTCGCGTTCGAGGTGCTCTCGTTCTTCGTCGCGGTCGTATCGATTACCCCGCAGGTGAGTCTCATCAGATATCTCTCCTGCGGAGATAAACTCGTGATATTGTCGGCAGGTCCTCATCCCGCTCACCGCCGAGCTCGCCCCGCCGCACAGGCGCGCGTCGTCAATCGCCGTCGTCATGAGCGGCCTGCTCATGGGTGTCATGCTCGCGCGTGTTTTGTCGGGCATCATCACACAGTTCTCGAGCTACCACAATATATACTGGATGGGCGTCGGCGGTGCATCCGTTTTTTCCCCTTTCCCCACTCTCTTACGCTGACACCACCCAGGGCAATTCCTCCTCCTCATCGTCATGTACCTCATCTGCCCGGATACGCCGCCGAAGAACCCCGACCTGACCTACTTCCGCATCCTGGGCACGATGGCGCGCTTCGCAGTCACCGAGCCACTGCTCATCCAGACCGGCCTGATACTCTTTGCCGACAGCGCGATCTACGCGGGCTTTTGGGTCACCATGACCTTCCTGCTCAGCGGCGCACCATACAACTACTCCACGTGCGTTCCCGACTCTGGTGCTGATGCTGACCCTGTAGTATATACTCATGCTGCAATGGACGGATAGGCTAGACATTGGTTTATTCGGTCTCGTAGGTATCTTCGGGATCATGACCGCGCCCTTCGTCGGGCGCCTCATCGACGGGCTCATCCCCTGGGCGGCGGGCCTGCTCTTTATCGGGCTCATCCTGATTTCGATGGCGATACAGACCGCTGCGGGCGGGATCAATGTCGGCGCGGTGGTTGTCGCGATATTCGGTGCGTGTTTTTTATTTGGTGCGAGGGAGGGTGTTGATGTACGTGGGTGGACAGTGCTGGATGTGGGCGTGCAGGGGCTGCAGGTGGCGTTGACTACGAACGTGTTCAGGTGAGTGAGGATGCCGGGTGTCGGGTTCTGGTGGTTGAGTGAGCGCATGGCAGCATCAACCCCGATGCACGGGCAAGGCTGAATGCTGTTGTTATCCTCTGCATACGTACGTCCCTCCTTCCCATCCTCGTCTCTCCCACTGACTCCTCTCCTTCCTTCAGATCTTCCTCGTGAGTGTCTTCCCCGTCCCCTAATCGTACTCACTCACACGCATGCGGCAGGGCCAAGTAATGGGCACGTCCATCTCGACGCGGCTCTTCGTCGAGGGCGGGTACCGCGCGGTCGGCTACTTCGCGCTCGGGCTCGCGGGCTTGGACCTCGTGCTCCTCTTCCTCCGCGGCCCGCATTTGCCGAATAATAGGTGGGTAGGGTGGGCTGGCGGGTTTGGGATGAGGAAGGTGAGGCCTGGGGAGGTGACGGTGAAGGAGGCGGTGGAGGTGGTGGTGGA
>NW_006920491.1:2489-6632 GCF_000344685.1 Gloeophyllum trabeum ATCC 11539
AGGATGCCGGGTGTCGGGTTCTGGTGGTTGAGTGAGCGCATGGTAGCATCAACCCCGATGCACGGGCAAGGCTGAATGCTGTTGTTATCCTCTGCGTACGTACGTCCCTCCTTCCCATCCTCGTCTCTCCCACTGACTCCTCTCCTTCCTTTAGATCTTCCTCGTGAGTGTCTTCCCCCTCCCCTAATCGTACTCACTCACATGCATGCGGCAGGGCCAAGTAATGGGCACGTCCGTCTCGACGCGGCTCTTCGTCGAGGGCGGGTACCGCGCGGTCGGCTACTTCGCGCTCGGGCTCGCGGGCTTGGACCTCGTGCTCCTCTTCCTCCGCGGCCCGCATTTGCCGAATAATAGGTGGGTAGGGTGGGCTGGCGGGTTTGGGATGAGGAAGGTGAGGCCTGGGGAGGTGACGGTGAAGGAGGCGGTGGAGGAGGTGGTGGACCATATGGCGGAGGAGGGTCAGGATGGAGGTGGGGGAGGTAGGAGGGATGTTGAGAAGGCGTAGGTGTGGCGATGGGTACAGAGGTAGATTGTATGGTATATTTGACTAATAGTAAAACATGTATTTCTTGGATGGATGGGTGTTCACGGACAGGTAATTGGGGCAGTGGTGATGCATGGTGGTGCCGAAGCAACAGAAGGCAGGATTCTTGGTGGACTTTGATGAGAGTATGGCTTGCTGCTGCTTAGGCGGGAGGGCACCTGAATGTGTACGAGCATTTGTACATCTCTGGTGCTGTCCATCCATCCATCCATCCATCCATCCATCCATCCATCATTTCCCTTGTACTTGTGGCCTGCTCTCTGTGGTATGTTCTGGAGATAATACAAGAGTGTGGCACACTCCAGAGTGAGTCCTTATGCACCTGCCTTTCCTCTGCCTGCATCGTCGACCTCGAGCGATGCATCTTGCCCTTAGCCTAGCATTTCAATCACCTCGACACTTCACATATTGCAACCCCTCCCTCCCTTCTAATGGACGGCCTTAAACTGAGCGGCGTCACTAGAACCTATGCACGATCAATCAGTCGTGTCCGACGGAAGAAATTGAAGTCCCCCATCCTTGTGTGCACTCCCTGCGGCACACGTTGCTCAATGTCTGTGTCTCTGTCCATTATAACACAAGTGTTTTGGGTCTCAATATTGATGAGCTGCAGGAATACGATATGCCAGGGTAACAACTACTGCGTCACCACATTGATATTGAGAGGGACGCGGTAGTCGCGACTCGGGCACCCATACTAGTATATCTACATGGAAGAGGAGAGTCAGGATCGAGTGGGAGGAGCCTGTGGGTGAGGTAGGGGAGATTCAGAGAAGGTACAGGTGTGCTGGTGGGTATAGAGATAGTTTGTATGGTATGGTTGGCTAATACTGATAAGGATATGGGACATTCATGTTCTGTTCATGAACGTGCATGAACACAGAGGTATGGGTACCGCAACGTCAGACACTGCCATCTGCTTGCACGTTTCAACGTCTCGACCGCAATCACAAGTGGGAAGTCACGTAACCTACTTGGTCACAAGTGGGAAGTCACGTAACCTACTATGGAGTATGTAAGGAGCCATTCAGCTGTGCAAGCATTTAGCCCTAACAGTGGTTATTCGGGAAATAGTAGACTATACCCAAAACTTTCATTGCATAATCTGCTAGTGACAACCAGAACACACACTTGCAAGCACTAGCAGAGTAGAAACACACCACGAGAATGGTTTGGGTAAGTGATATTGTTGTGGACTACTTATACAAGGGATAATAGAGTACTACATTGTACTGCAAAGTAAGGTTCCTAGTGCTTTTATTCCCTCATCCCCAGGCCTTTGCGAACCTATCATGCCACAGCAATCATCTGCAGCCACAGACGACTTGTATTCCCGAGTGTGAAACACCAGAAGTTTAAGGTTAGTGTATTGCCTTTGGCAAATGCCCTGCTACAAGAGTGTACACATGACAAAGAGATAAATGCATGTCCCGCCGACAGTCCTAACTGCATGCGAGTGCATGGTACACTGAACCAACCAGCGCATCAGTGCAATGCATACTTGAACAAGCAGAGGTCATGGCATTCTCAGAGGAGCCGTCTGACCTCCGTTGCCATCACTGCCGTGGCTTGATCCATGAGGGAGTCAACACCGACAGCCACTCGGGTTGTTGTGGCGGGAATGTCCCACCTTCGTCCACCAATGTGGATTCTACCCTTTCAACACAGCACTGCGGCTGCACACCGATCTGTCCTCTGCTGTCGTCACTGTAAAGTCAGACCTAAAGTGAATGGGTCCTATCACGAGAAGGACAGGGGGACACATAAGATGAGTAGTTGTCAGCTCACCGCGGACTACGACATGGAGTCTTCTTCTGGAAATCTCCACAGTCTACAGCATTCTGTGGTCAACCCAATGGGTGTCCCCCATATCTGTGTGAGTATCGTTCCCCCATGGACATCCCGTTCTCTACCCACCTAGCAATGATCTAGCTCGACCATGGCAGACTAGCTATGCTACTGCCTAAACGGATAAGCATCTGTTGTGAGAATCAAACTAATCTAGCTATTCAGGCAATATTAGTAACCGAGTGTAGTCTCCACAGATAGATACTTGAAGTCAGTACCCAACTACAATATCTGATGCTTGGGGCATGGCGGTCACAGCCGGACAAGAGCTATTCAATGCAAACAGACAATGAAGACAAGCAATGTCTTACCATTGCGAATAATGGACATTTGATTGCTTTGTGAAACATCAGGTGAGCTATCCAACGCCCTGTGTTTACGGTCTGATCCGACACCAGCCGCCTATCACCACAAAAGCACGTACCGCAATGTAGCCTGACCATGTGCTTTTCCCTCAAGGTGTATACATTTGTGGTATAGGCATATTAGTTGTCGGGGTGTACGTATTCAACGCAGACCTGCAACTGCCCAGTTAGCGCTTCAATTCCTGATCAAGAGCAGAAATTTGAGACCTCCGATTGACATCGAGTCTTGAGTTGAAGCTGCTTGTGCCGGGCAGCCTTCCTATATTTAAGTCTAAGCTATAGGTGGCCAGGGAAACGTCCATATACCATTTACTCACTGATTCCTCGATGTCAGTATCAATGACCGAACAGATACCAACAGCATCTGAATACAAACGGGTGTCAGCAAAAGATAACAGCGACAATGCATCGAAAGAGGACAGGAGAGACGGGAGGGGAAGGGAAAAAAGGGAGAGGATGATAGCGTACTCTCCAGCAGAGCAGTCAGGTTATATACCTACAGGCCCACCCCTGAACCGGCGACGAGAGCGAGGAAGGTGCGCGAACGTCGCACCAACCTCAAACCTCGCCGCTGCAAAATCAATTAGCTGCCGTGAAAATATCCGCGAGTCAACGGGAGAAGTTCGCACTTCTCCGGTTGATTCAGGGACAGGCTGAGACACGCGCCCCCTGCATCTCGCGTCTCGCGGCAGCCGGCTGAGCGTACGTACTCCCGCACGGACGCTTCCATTCCTCGCGACTCTCCACCGCTGTACCGGCGCCGCTAGCTTGCATTGCAACGACAGCGTCAGTGGTCAGCCAGGACAACTTGCTGGCATGGCTTGACTTTGACTGGTACTGCCATTGTACCAGGGGTATTGATTGCTGAGTGTAACCACTTGCCTTGCTCGCAATGCGTAAACCATGGCTTGATGAGAAGCACACCACGAGGCTACTCACCGCCCATGAAGAAGGACGTCCCTGACAAGCCGTAAACGCCGACTCCAGCGCGATCCTTGATTCCACCGCGTAAGGTGTTCGAAACATGTTCTGCCAAGCGAAAACTCCAACCGGCCTGACTCAAACACCGGTATACTGGTGTTTTCCGGGAATTTCCAGGCCATGAGTCAATATTGGCATCCGGAGCGCGGTAATATCGGTAGCGCCACGCTGCGGACGTAACCGTAGTGTACATGCGAGAATAGCCTCGCGAACCTCGTTACCTTCTTCAACCGGGTCTATTGTGACTTTGGAGCAGATCGTTAGTATTCGTAGCTGTAGTACAAACAGTGTTGTTATTGTCAGATATAGCAGATTGCAACAAATTGAACTGGAGATGCACGTACAATAACAGCGTATGAGTATGACGACCAGCGGGCATCTCGTACAGGAAACGTATGCAGCAAA
>NW_006920492.1:0-6587 GCF_000344685.1 Gloeophyllum trabeum ATCC 11539
TATGACGTTCCGTTTGCACTTTTATTCCAGCGCAGCGCACTGTTGATAATCGCGCAGCGCACTGTGAGTGGGTGACGTGACATGGTTTGTGACTGATGTATCCCCAGCCCATCTTCTGCTTCATCACGGCTTATGGGAGTGATTGTAAGATACAAAAACTCCTCAGAATATTTGTTTGAAGTACTGGGAAGCTTTCCGAGCCGGAAAACTGGGCCCCAGACTATTGCATTCGAATAAATATAACATATAAGTCACTCATGTCACATATGTGACTCTGTCACTGGATGGTGTCCGCTCTAAGTCCACTGAACATCTGCTGTGGCCTGTCGGCAAGCAGACGAGACTTCCTAACAATTTGATAGGTGTGTATACATGTATAACTAGACATAACATATTATACTTTATAACCTAGTATTGTATCCGGAGAATCCGGGAGCCATCATACTAGTATGCAAGTGCAATATGATAGTCTATATCTTGTAGTCATCCGCCCATGGGCTCTCCTCATCCTCCTCTCCCGGCTGAAGATCGTCTGAAAGCTGTAAATAAGGGTCATGTCTTGGATGAGTCCCAACTGCCCTTGGTAAGTCAACATCGAATGAGGGATCCAGCCATGTCGATGGGGCTCCACCCGCGGTGGCCTGGCTTGTCGTGGCAGCGCTAGCGTCACTAGCTGCTGATGCACGCGATGATATGGAAGCCAGGAGAGCGGAGGGAGGTGGCGGCGACGGGGAAACATGAAAGAGCGGTGGCAAAGGAGCCTCTTGACGCGGTCGCAGACGGCAAGCGACGGGTGTAGTCGGCTCATATGCTGATGCAGAATCGGAGTCCGAGTCAATGGATATTGGCGAGTGCACTGTGTATAGGAGCATGAGCAGCAGCAGCTGAAAGGGACGAAAGGCCTATTGTAACATACCACGTCTAGTAGATCCTTTGATGTCCTTGATGTCCATCCCTACGCCGAGTCGTCCTGTCTTCACAGCATCCCGAGACTGTTCACCCGCATCGTTGGCGCCAACATCCATCTTCATCGCACCCCCAGGCGATGTAGTCGTGCAAATCTCCTTGGCCTTTCCCTTGTCTTTCGTCGTGCCGTTACCTATAACAACGTCTGTCCGATGTCCAATCAGGTACATGGAATATAGTAACACATTCAGTTGGCACACACCTTCATCTTTCTGCCCCTCCGGGGCGACTGGAGGCTGGTGATGAATGAGATTGAAGTGGCTACAGTCATCGGGACTCAGGTCTGCATCCTCCTTCCAACCTTGTGTGTAAAGATCAGACGGAATCTCAACGTTTGTCGCTAAGGTCAAGTGTTAGCACGAAATGACGCATATATGCACAATACATACCAATATGAATGACGCGCTCTTTGTTCTTCCGGCCCTTACCACCCTTGCATGTATCCAGTGCATCGCCGTTTGCCACTCGGGGGTACTTCATCAGTTTCGTGCCAGTTTTGAGCAAAAGCGTCCAAGGGCGTTCGGCACCCGCTGTGTTGGACTTGTCAAGGAAACGGAACACTTCAGGGAACAGCCCGCGAAGCCAGTCATCCACATCTGACTCATCCCATCCGACACGGAAAGAAAGCATCGATCCCTCACTGTTTCGGGAGACCGCAAGCTTCTCCGGCTCTCGCAACAAAAGGCGCTCGATCTTCGGTGCAATAGTGTCGTGCGGTTCACCATCTTCATCCTGTCAAAGGTGGTCAGCCCGAAGACATTGAAAACGAAAATATCTTACCAATCCGCCTGAAATGATGACAACCCAACCAATCGGTACGGTGGCCTTGCCTTTTGGCTCTTCCTCGCTGGCTGCTGGTGTACTGAAAGCCTGGACAGTGGTAAGCCTAAGCAGACGACACTATGCAGAGCACTTAGAAGTTGCATACCTTTTTCTTTTTCTTATTACTGCCCGATCCTTCGCCGCTAGAGGATCGCTTCAGACCACTATTGGTCTCCTTGACTGCGACATCGGCTGAGGCCTTCAATACGAACTTGGTTCCAAGGCCAAGTTTGGCCGGATCTCGGTAGGAGTTCATCACGGAAGCGATAGATTGAGGCGCAGATGGGTGAGAAGACTCTGCATGCCCACAATCGCGGCAGAGATGTGGACTGTTGGGATCCTGGTCCACCTTGCGTATATGTCGTAGGCATGTACATGGCTTGCCTTGCTCATCAGTGCCTCGGCAGGTTGGAGTGTCCATAGCAGACACAGGCGGTGGTACCAGGCGTCGAACGTTGAGCCTTCTGCAAAGCAATTTTTAATTGCTCAAGTGTACCTTTTATAGGGTGGCGATCGGGCCTGGCAGGGAGTGGCAGCTTGACTCACACGTTCAGCGGGAGACTGCCATCAGCTGTAACAGCCTTAGTGTAGAGCTACCTGAGGGCCCATAAGTATACCATGAATCATACATTATCAGGCGATGGGCAGAGAATCATATGCCCTTACTGATATCACGGCAGAGGCCCAGGCAACTTAATTTGGACCACTGGAACCCCATCTGTGTGCGTTTTGTGTAAGATGTGTTCGGTGCACATAATATCTTAGTTGGCAAGTGCAAAATGTCCGGAATAGGAGGATAGCATTGCCAGCGAGATGGTGAGTAAGGAAGAGATACAGGAACGTAAATGCGGGGTTTGTTGGTCCTTGTGGGTCCCACAACAGTAGCCAGCGCGTAACCGAACAATTACTCCTCGTCCTCACCATCTAGTAACAATCTGGTCATGATATCTAGGGCCTGTGTCCAGAGCACCGCACGGGGATACCACACTTCTTCAGGCAAAGCAACTCTGAGCTGTTTACCTTTTGTGCCGTATTTAATAAGCTCCTCCTCAGGGTAGGCACCGTCATCCCACTCGTTAGGGATAACGCCATACTGGCTGGGAAGGATGCCCTGGGACGAGACAGTGGTGAGTATCTCTGTGAACCTGTCTTCCGCCTCCTTCACCGCAAATGGACACCGACTACGGGGCACTTTGACAGGCTTGTGCCGCACGTTGTGCGCTTGCGTCGCCAAGATCTCCCGGACAAACACATCCTCTGGCTCGACATCTTCGGCGTCAGATACTGACTCATCCTCGAGATCAGTATCTTCTTCATCTGCATGGCCGGCACCTGTCTGCCCTTGATGTCTCTGGCGCTCTTGACCCTCGATCCCGTGGTACCTGTTGAGGATATCGGGATGGACCTCCTCGAGAGGGTCTTCGGCATAGATTCCCTGTGATTCCCTGTGATGTTTGCCCCAAAAAGCGTATGTCCTGTAGTGTATCTCAGCCTACATGTGCTGACTGGAGGAGATAGCAGCATACACCTACAGCGGGAGAGCGATTCTTAGTCTGTCGTCCAGCTATTGGGTGGGCGTTCCACTGCGCTTGGAACTCCTGGCAGTCTTCGTTGATGGTGTCCAGGAAGAGTTTATGTAGGAGCCATATGTGCACTGGATTCTTCCTGTCCAGTCGGTGCAGACGTCCCAAGCGTGTGAAGAAGCCTCTCCATCGTCTCGCAAACTGGGTCCCGACCTCCACCCAGAGCCTTTCGATTCGGGTATTGTGTGTCGAGCTTTCATTTCGTGAGTGTCCAGTCCCTGCTATGCACAACGGTGAACTCACGAGCCCCACATGAATGAAGCCCTGTTCGGACCCCGATGCATTATCATCCAGACTGACACCAGCACGTTCTCGCCCCCGCGGTCTCCTCGCACCCGGGATGGTGTACCATACGCGGCTATGGCATCCAAGAAGACCTCCAAGACTGTTTGCGACCGGTTGTTGGTGCTTGCCCGTAGGCCAGTGACCTTCATTATAACATGAGTTATTTTCGGCCTCGGGTAACTGACATATCTCACCATGCGGCAGTATCCATCAATAAAGCCATGTATCACGACTCCCCACCAGATAAGCTTATGGTGCCCGTCGCAGTGCCACAGATAGTTCGGGCGAGGTACGCTGTACTTCTTGCGCTGAATATGTGTTCGTCGGCGCAGTGTCTGCCCAAGACTGTCAACCCGGCGCAGTGAGAGCATCACACGTCGCTTTTGAACTCTGACACCATGAGTGCGGAGGAAACCAATGAGATAGCGAAGCCCTGAGTTGGGCTTCGTGGCTTTGAAGATTTGGACAAGCCGGTCCAAGTCAATGTCTGATAACTCGTCAAACCTCCGCTGTAGACCATATGCCTTTAAGTACTTCGTGAGGACATTGCGGTGCATATGAAGGATCTTGGCGAGTTCTGTGACACTGATATTTCGCTTTTTCGACATTGCTTCACGAACAAATACAGGGTCTGGAATTTTGCGAGGACGACCGCGGTGTCCCGTATTGCCCTCCTCGACTGTCTGGACAAAAACAACATTGTTCCGCTCGCTAGAGAATTATAGCATCACTGCGTGATATAGATCCTGGACAGGCGTGAAGACATACAAGCCTTCCGCTGCTAAGGCAGCCATCTCCAACTCGTACACCAATGGGCCAAAAGCATGTGCACAGGTGTAGGACCAGTCCCTTGGGACCCCTTCTTGTTCGATCCCTTCCAGGATTGGGACACTGTCATTCACGACTTTCTCTGAAAGGAGTTTCAGCTGGACTGGATCACCGTCATCTTGTAGCACAATGTCCCGAGCATGCCTGTACAGTTCATGGAGCATATTGTAGCCATTCCGAATGTTCAGGGACCAGTCTTGTCCGTCAGGAACAGCAGGTAATGGAGGGAGTTCAGGATGGAGGTCAGGCATTATTGGGCTGGTAGATGGGAAGGTAGATGGGGACGGGCGCAAACCGGGTGCCTCCGACGCTGATTGCTGAGTCTCGCAAACGTTTGTCGGGCAGGCTGTCTTGAAGCTCTGCTCACTATGCACAACAGCGGAATTACCCTCATCAAGCACCCCCAATATTACTATGCAGATGGTCAGATTGTCTTTCAGGTAAGGGGCATTCATTATACTGGAAAAGAGTATCCAAATCGCGCTGATACAGAAAAGTGCGAGGGATACCTGTACCGCCTATACAAAGGCATCCTGATGCAGAAGTCCAAGCTCTTCAAAGCAATGCTATCGCTTCCCCAGCCTCACTGGCAAGGCGGAGGAGACACGACAGCTGGAAGCACAAAAGCCGCCCTTGATGGGGCAACAGATGAAACTGCTATTAATCTGTCAGAGAGCCATACATCGACAGAGTGGGATCACCTCCTCTCCTTTCTCTTTCCTGTGTAAGCATATATAGAGTACTTGACAGACTTCTCGGAGCTCACCTGACTATAGATGGACCGGGGAAGAACGTCCTGTTGACACCTTGATAGATATCTTGAACCTCGGGTCATTCTATGAGGTTGAGGAAGCAAGGGAATTCGCAATACAGACCCTCAGCGTCAGACAGGACTTCAGGCCAGCATTACGGCTCAATGCTGCCCGACGAAACAGGATTCTGACCTGGGTAGAGCCCGCAATGCGGCAGCTATTTCAGGCCTCGCTCGCGGATCTATCAGACAGTGATGCGAAACTTATTGGCCCGGAAACGTTACTGGATGTCGCATGTACCAAAGCGAAGATAGAGACGCACAGGAAACGTCTTGCACTCTTCCCACCGAAGGTCGTGCACTCGGCGTACCTTTGCGATGACAAGGAGGGTTGTACTCACGCCTGGAATACCGCCTGGTGGGGACAGTATGACAGGCCCGGTGTTGCAAAGGCTATCTTACAGCTTCAGAAACCACTGCCGGGGCGAGAAGTTGTAGAGCGCGTCCAGGCTATCAATGTTGAAGGGATGACTTTCTCTTGTAAGAGGCAGACGCTCGAGAACCTCCAGAAGGAACATGTTAAGGGGATGTTCTCAGCAGAAGATAGGCTGATACAAAATGTAATTGACCATATCTACAAACATCTCGAACAGTCAATGTAATATCCATTGTACACATCGGCACTTAGACCGCCTCCAAGTGAGCTGCGCGCGATTTTCTAAGGTGCTGCGTGCTAGTCTTACTGTGCGCTGCGTGCTAGTCTGAGAGGTGCGCTGTGCTCCCACGGATGCGCTGCGCAGAGCACCGAGCGCGCTGCGAGGAATAAAAGTGCAAACGGAACGTCATATGGCTCGGGGTCCGAACTTGTCGCCAGAAGCGCACTCGAAGAGCATTCACCCTTGAGCTCCCAGGTGGTATACAGGCTCCTAAACCATCCGTCCTTAGCGTTCTCGCTCCTCCTTTGCTAGGGCGCACATGCAGTCACGGCGGGCAAAGCAGGTGTCCTTTTTCCGGACGGCAGGAAAAAGGACACTATGTCCTTTCACGGCGACCATCAGTGGGTCAGGAAGTAAATCTGTCACGATTGCGTCATGGTCGTGACAATGGGTCACGCAGTCTGCATTTATAATATGAAAAACCCTCGGACGCTCAGTTTTACAAAGCGAAGCATGCCATATGACCCGATAGGTGACTTTCCGTCCATATTCGGACCTTAGGCTCCCATCCGAGCCGTAACATCACACTTCGGCAGCTACCGTCTCGGACCTCCAGCAGCGTCTACTTAGGTGGCACTGGGCAGAGTACCGTACTTGCATGGTTTTTGTATCCATCAGCAAGCAAGGTGGAATGTA
>NW_006920493.1:0-6572 GCF_000344685.1 Gloeophyllum trabeum ATCC 11539
CCCCCATCCCCCCCTCCCCATCCCCCGCCAGCCCCCTCCCATCCCCCTCTGCTCCCAGTTCTCCCTCCCACCGATCCTCGACGCTCTGAGCAAGAAATCCAAGGCAGATACTGTGTGATATAAGAATCATTACTTACATGAATACAAATGTGTCTCGTGCACATACCTAACCAGGTCCTATGCGTCTTTCTCCTGGTTCCCTACCTTCCGTACTCGGGGCTTCCATGTCCTCTAGAAAAATTCGTCAGCTAATCTCGACTTTGGCACAGTACACTTACACCCGCAGCCTCTGCGGCTTCTTTTCCCTCTTCGTCGGCCTTATCCTGGTAATGCTAATTGCCCCCGCATGTCGCATCAGAGAGTATGCGAGAATACATAGAGGATCTGACCTTTTGTTGATCTTTTGACATGTTCTTCCAGACCGTCGTGAACTGGGAATTTGTGACGTTCCCCACGCGGAATTGCTCCCGTTGAAAGTACTGCCTGAGGCCATAAGAGAGCCAGTAAGTGTGGCAAAGACTGCTTGACGACATGACCACTTACCGTCCTGTTTTCACCTCCTTTGGCAGCTCTACGAGCTTTCCCCGTTGCCTTTTTCCCTTTGGACCGTCTGGACAACGGCCGCCAACCCCCGGCTCCCCTTCCGACTGTTGGCCACCTCCAGTCCTGTCCACACAGCGCATCTCGCTGGCGTCCTGAAGGACACTACCACCCCCGCCCTCAGCCGCACGGTCCTCACAACTCCTGTCCTGCTGCGCTGACTCGCCACCCTCTTGACTGTCGCAGTCCTGTCCTCCCTCGCCATTATTGCCCGGTGCTGACTCACTGCCTCCATCTTCGCCGCCAGCACCCGCCGACTCATCACGCCCGCTTCCGCTGCCTGCATGACCTGACTCACCTCCTACGTTGTCGTCGTCTGCGTGTACGAAAGCGCGGCGGACATTGTCGTTGTCCTCGTGCTGCGACTCACCATCACGCTGGCCAGTCTCGTCGACAATCCTACGGGAGTCTCTTTGCCCCCGATCACCACCGTCGATGTCATGAGTCTCGACGTCGTCTACTAGAGGAGTGTTAGTATTGCTCGACTCGGCAGCCGGTGCAGTAGTCGCAGTATCACTTGTGTACCATCTCATTTCAGTAATAGACACAGGTACATGATGAGCCACTTACTACGGGTTCTTGAGGAGTAGTCGTCTTTTCTTTGGCTTGGGCTTTGGAGCGCCGGCGTTCGGGGCTGACTTGCGCTTGTCGCAAGCGGTGCTTGTGCCTAACGAAGAGTCTTGAGCTGTTCCAGATGACGTAGATCCAGAGAGTGGAGCGGTAAGTCTTGTGACCACAGACATAGTAGTCGAAGCAGCTTGTTGAGAAGACCCAGCTGTTGCAGATGGCAGTCCTGAAGGCAAGAAAGGACCCGCGATATCGTCCATCTTGTACAAGACGTCCAAATCGACCTGTTTTTGCTGCGCTTCGAGCCATGGCTTGACGTGCTTTCGCCCAAAGCATTCGTAAATCTCCTTGGCAACCCACTCGGCTTTCCAGTCGTTCTCGCAGTAGGTCAGCTCCTTGAAGGCATTCTTCATGGTGACATAGAGCGCTCTCTTCTTATGTAAGCCCAGCTTATCCCAAGTCAACGTAGCTTCGCCGGCGTCTCGCAAGGCAAACAAAAAGTCCCAGACCAGCCTAGAGATTTCCTGAACGCGAAAGCCATCGATGATAGTGCCGTCCTCTTGAGTGATGAAGCGGAACGGTACGTTGTAACCTTGAGCGCGCCGTTGTTTGCCCTTCGGACCAGGTGGAGGGCGCTTGTCGTCAGGGCGATTGGTGCTGTCAAGCCAGTGGGACTTGCACCAGAACATACATGCAAGCTGGGCAGCTGAATACGACTCAGCTGTTGGGTAATCATACGCCGGCTTCTCAAGTAACAAATGTGCCTTGAGTATGGAGCTCTCAGATGCCTGGGAGGGAGGTGTCGTGTCTATGTTCGAGCCACGGAGTGCCATGCTCTTGTCCAGCAGTGCCCTATATGCTTTGAGTACAAGTGGCTGTTTTGAAAGCGCATATACTCAACTCGAGGGTCTGTATAGTACCCTTTGCAACTGCGAGCTCCTCTTTGGACTTCTCCAGGTGGATTCGCAAGGCTTCTGCTTCACGCCGGGTATCTGCAAGGCACTGATGCATCCGGGAGTACGGCTGACAGTATTCCAGGAGGGTACGATGATCGAGAGTCTCCAGCCAACCAAGAGAGTTATTTCCGAGTGTAGGAGAGTTGCGGTTGCCAAGCTGAGCAAGATCAGAATGGTTAGAGTTTGGTGTCGGCCTGAGATGATTCAGATGTGTCAACCCAGACGTGTATGGAATTGGAGCTGGTGACCTTAAAATTGAGTGCTCCCATGGCATACGGTTCGTGTGATGCTGAGTACTACTATGGAAGGAGCTCAGAGTACTAGTAGGATCTGCTGAACTGAGAAAGGCGGGGATTCTTGATCCGGCGGCGTGTGTATGCGCCGGATTTTGGCGCGGCAAAGTTAAATTGTGAACCGCGAGATGCGCTTCAGTTGACGCTGGTTTCTCTGGAGGTCTAGAAAAGTTGCAGGAAAAATGATTTTGAGCATTAGTGTTGTCGCTGCGACCGGGGGGAAAGCGTGAAGAAAAATTGCTGTATCCATAATTGGAGTCCATGCTATCAGAACTAGGATGCTCGCAGTCGGAGTCTCCAGACATAGCAGAATCACTAGGGAATGCGACTTTATAGAAAGCAATAGGCAGATGTAATAAAGTCGTCGAGGCGGGAGAGCAAGGAGAACCTCAGTGACAACATAAGTGTGACTTTATGTGACAGGACGCGTTATCGACGGGTCGTGGTTTGGCTAAGTCCCTCTCCCGGCTGGTCGTTATTTACAAGAAAATGTTCATTGATGTGATGTGATGCCATGCAATACAGCTGGGACCTAAGTTATATACAGAAACTATTGATCAATATCTTCAGCCGTGTGACCAGAGAGAACATCGATTGCAAGACCAGGCTTCTCTGCCACAAAAAATCGATCTTCAGTGCCAACTTTCCCCGGGATCCTAGGACGGTGTGGAACCATGTCAACTACAGCGAGGATTTTTTTAATGTCTATAACAAGAACATCATCAGGACCGCCGGGAAGACATGACAGGAGTGTGCCGTGGGATATTCTCCATAATGTATCATCTGGCTCGCTATATCTCCGCACCATCGCACAGGGTGGGCAAATGGGACACTTGTCAAGTGATTCATCAAGCTTCATGAAATACAATACCTCAGCGATGAAAATTTGCCCATCATGAGACACCCGGAAAAGTAGAGATTCAATTCAACAGCTCTGGGAAGCTGGAGACATTGAGAGCACGCACCTTCACATTGCGAGATACGCGAGCATTAGGATTAGAGCGCTCAAGCTCTTTCCATGCTGAGCGAGCGACCTGTGTATTCGGCAGTCGTACCTTTGACCAGCGATGGACCCGTATGTACTGACGCTCGCGAGTCTCGTAGCGGGCAAGAAATAGCTGGATAGCACGCGCTTCAGACCCCTTGATATGTCGTGCATAGCGGTCCCATGCACGCATCAGTGTGTAGTTGTCACCTAAGTCGATGGCACCGTGTGGTAGCCCAGCGTCATTGGACACAAGTCCAGGCACCATTGCTTGAAGTGCGGAAAGCCGGACACGGCGAAGCGTTACCTGGGTGAGGTTCGCAAAAGGGTTTGATGGTTGTCGAACTTGGCGGCCCAAGAATCCAATGGCGTTCTCGGTGCAATATTGAGAACTGCAAACTCCGGGGCCGTACTCGATGATCTGATGTGGAAGGTGTGTGATGGTGTGAGCCGACGGCCGTACTAGTGGGATTCTGGACTCCTTGCGGCAGTAGTACAGCCGCTCGTACTCATCTTCCCAGTGGACAAGGGCCTGATGAGCATCATCGACTTGCTTACTTGTAATCTTGCGCTGGCAGATGATACGGACCCCATAGACTAATTTGCAGAAGTTCTGCCAGAAACGAAGAGGCAGAACATCATAGAATACGCCTGGACCAAGGGCGTATATATAGTTCATGTATTTGATAGCCTTGTATCCACTGCTGATCTTCTCGGCGGGATTACGGGGAGCACGCCCAAAAGACGTGGGTAGATAGGGTCGACAGCTGGCAACGGTAGCACCGTGATTGATCCAGACATCACCTCGGAGAACTGCCCACTCCCAAGTGCGCTTGTCCTCACCTGGACACTCGAGGGTGCCACGCCACAGCGGAATCAGCAGATCTGGAATATTGAGGGCCGGAAGATGCATTATGTCGACACTGAAGATGCGGGGAGAGCCAAAGCTACGGGACAGACCACTGAAAATAGTGGGCTTACAGATGCCTGTCTCGAGCCGGTACTCCTTGTACTGAGTTGGGTTTTGTGCAGTCTTAAGTCGCCTCAAATTTCGGTCGTATTCCTCCTGCGATGGGTGAGGGGGGTTGAGATCACGATCAGTAAGGTCAGACCCGCCAATTGCCGAATCGGGGCTGAGCCGCACAGGATAGTAGCGGCTTGCACCCTGTTTCCGGCGTCCTTTCTGAGGGCAGTAGATGCGGCATCCATGCTGACCCTAGCTCCCGACAAGGCCATTCAACGCAGCCATTCCCGGAGCATCTGCAAGGGCTAGAAGAAACCAAGGCCGCGAGTGAAAGACTTGACGAGTGAGAGCGCTCCAGATGGGCAGACCAGGTTCCCTCGAGATAGCCGAGAGATGATGCAGCCCAGGGAACAAGAAAGAGTCGAGACTCTTAGGTTTATTTGGGCCTGGGATGATTGCACCTGGGAGGATGTGCTTCTTCTTGTAACGTTTGTCGGGTGAGAGATCAACAATCACCCAAATGTAGATCCAAAAATCGGATGTCTTGTTCTTGTACAGTTGGGCGCCATCCGCAGAGAGCATGAGGACAACATCATCGTCCTCGATATGCCCTTCATTGACCGCTCGGAGATAGGCATTCCCACAAAGCAGATCGTCGAACTCCTCCAGGTGCGGTAGCTGACCGATTTCGAGCTCAGAGAGGAGCTGCTCAGTACGGGTGCGCCGGTACTGCATCGCTTGAGCACTCTCAAGCGACCGCCAAAGGGCCTGCAGCTGCGGCCCAATGGGAAACGTAGAAAACACCTTGTAAGGAACATGCGTCGCGCCTCTGCTCTTCTTAGGATCCCAACGTGGGTGGTCACAGTATGGGCACCGGTCAAGCTCGGCGTACGGCCCGCTTTATGCCATACAACTCCGCTCGCACATGTCGTAGACAATGGGAAATACACCGGTGAGATCACCAACAAGTTTCCGGACTTCGTAGTAGGATAGCATACTAACTGAGCTGCCGAAGCGGTCAGCCACAGCTCTTTGCATCGAGGCGTAGCAGTCTTCGGAAGCTTCCGCAAGCAAAAGATAGACCCGTATAGAGAAACGAGTGTCGGGGTCATCAATATCCAAGGTGGTGTTGGGTGGATTGAGCAGACGCTCAAGAACATCATCATCAAGGCGGGAGTGGCCATCATCCAAGGTCGCTGCCTTGAGAAGCTTGATAAATTGATCAGCGTACTTGATATCATCAATAGAGCCAACATATTCTTCATGCTCCTCTTCAGTCCCGACTCTGCCTTCATCCCACTCTTCCGCACCCTCGTCCACGGGAACAGGCACATCTTCATCATTGTCCCCAATGTCAATGTCGGAGTCGTGCTGGGAGACTTCGTCGTCGTGGTCTTCCTCGCGGTCCTCGCAATCCTCGCAATCCTCGTCTTCCTCAAACTCCTCACCATCCTCTTCTTCATCATCTTCGTCATCTGACACGTCTAGGAGACTTGGTAGCTCACGGTATGCACTGGCATCGTCTGGACCATCACCGAACAGGTCTGCATCCCGTGAACTGCTAGCGATGGCCTCTTGGTTGCCCTCCGATGGGCTCATCGCGGAGGCAGCCATCGAAGCACCAGTCTGGAATATATTAGATCGATGATTAGCTGGTAATTTAGTCAAATGATGTAGATCACTTACTCTACCATTGCCGCCCTCGGGTGCGAGCCTTCGCTTCTTGGTGGCGAGTGACCCGTCACTGGCGGAAGCGCCTCTCGAAGCCAAGTAGGCTTGAAACTGCGGTGGGACGTAGCGAGCTTGGTCTTCGGCACTACGGAAATTGCGGTGGTCACGGTAGGTTCTGTCAGACACCCACGCGCCACCCCCGCAGCGCTCCGTACAGGTGCAATAAACTTTCCCTTGATCGTTTCGATGCATCAGTGTAGATCTGAGGATGACTTAGAGTAGTTGAATAAGGAGGAAGTGCAGGACATACTAAAGCTTATATATTCGCTCTGGGGATGAGAGAACTGCCAGTACGATGACGGCGTGCTGCGTCTATGCATAGTCGGCGTGTCAGCTGCACTTCATCCGACCTTCATACAGCCTCGGCTTCGAGACAGAATTGCGGAGCAAGTGCCACTCAACATGCATCTACGGGGTCAAGAGGATATTAAAGTATACATACGTGAATTGTTCGCATGTCGTTGGGGTGGACAATG
>NW_006920494.1:0-6525 GCF_000344685.1 Gloeophyllum trabeum ATCC 11539
TTCAGGCGCTCTAGCCTGAAAGACCGGAGCAATGGCAGGCGCCTGCGAGCGTCTGCGAGGATGAATTCGCTGAATGAAGCTATGGAATCGACCTTGCTAAGGCAGACTGAGCAGATCAGTCGATCTTGCGATATCTCCCGTAAGCCGGATGCAGTGAGCGAGAGGCGAAGTAGGTCTCCTTTGGGCAGGTAGGATACCAAGGTTGCCAGGGTGTCGAAGTTGAGATCCATCAGCTGCGGCATATTGGCATAGGATAATCAGAGATGTCTCAAAACTGTTGGATAGGAATGTGGCGCGTGTGCTATACCATGACACGGATGTAGGGAGTCAGCCATAGCAAGAGGAATACGAAGCGTGTGGCGTACCGATAGGGGGAACGTACTGTAAGGTGCAACGCAAGTGGTGTATCCTGTAACGCAGGGGAAAATATAATAGTTGGAAAGAGAGAAAAGGAGCAATGCTTGCCTCTTATACTTGTGCGTTTTGGGTGCCACATCTGCGCTTAAGCGTAGCATTACCACGCCACACCAAGTGTGATGGCCACTGTGTTGTGGAGGCGTTGACGCGTTGACGACGTGGCCTCGATGTCAATGCAAGTGCAAGAAAGCGATGGAAATCGACCTTAGAGGGCTGCACCCACTGTTGAAAGGCGCCCGAAATTCCTGCTGGCCCGTGTTCATATGCGAGCCGGGAGGTGAGGTGCCGTAGAGCACGAAGCATTCTGTGAAAGAAATTACACATATATCTCAGTATCACCTTTGCTGTCTTGTTTGTCGCTCGGACGCCGCACGTCGGACGCGACAATGGGTCCCGCGTCTCCGAGTCGTCGTCAGCTATTACTTCACCGCCGTACTTTTAGGCGTCAGAGCATTAATGGCAAGGAAGAAGTCTGTAGACATGGTGGGCACGCGAGGCTCGTAGCGAGGGTCACGGCGTATGGAACGACTCACGACAGCACTCTTGCACTGAAGACGGTTGCGAGCGCGCTTCTCATTCCGGACAAAGCCGAGCCAATCCGGTTATGGATCTCTCTCAAGTAGGTATCTGCGCAACCTGGCTGCTTACTACTTTTAATCTTTGGGGGAAGGCATCACTTGATTGAAAAAAAGAGATTTAGTACAAGATGAACCGCGATGCAAGGGTTTCCATCATTATCCCAGATTTGTTTTCTGGACATGGCCCTGGGAGGATTCGGGATGCAGTTTAGTGGGAATTGCATCAGGGGCGAATCACATGCAAATATGCACACAACACATCAAATTCAATTTTACTTTGTCGAGGAATCAACTTTAGACTGCCTGATCAAACGCTCAGCCACAGAATTTCGGGGCGTTATCGAGCACTTGAAGGGTACCGGGTGACTATCAAGGACGACCGCTCTTAGAACTCAAGCTCTACTTCGGCGAGTGGTACGAACCTGGTCATGCCTGTTTGGTACTCGAGACTGACCTCCACTACGGTCCCATCAGCATTGAGCGCTTTAGTAATAGTGAAGCCAGCCAAAACAGAAGCGACGGCTGCCCATACAGAGAGGTTTGCAGCGTGCTGGCCTGCGCAAACACTTAATGGGAGTGAGCGAAGGTCATAACCACCGCTACCTAGAGTACGAAACACACCGTCTTCCCATTCCGAAGGCCGTCTGGGGGAAGTCGTTCTTGATGCTGCCATCGGGATTCAAGAACCTCTCGGGTTCGAAGCTTTCCGGATCTACGTAGACTCGCTCATCCATATGCATAGCCCTGCGAGGAGTAATAAGGATCGGGTTGGCATGTTTTGCTCACGACACCCTACCATATATTCATAACGACTGTCGTCCCTGCAGCACCGGACAGAGTCAGGAGCAGCTTACACGTTGTTCACTACTCACCTTTCGGTATGAAGAAGCCATCATATATATCGTCTTCTGTATTGGCGTGCGACACACCTGTGTCCAATTATGGTTCTCTAAGCTCCCATACCTAAGCAGCGGCACCTACCAAGTGGTACAACAGCCCGCCATCGAAGGACTTCCCTGAACACTGCCTCCACGTAGGGTAGTGAAGCCCTATCATCGAAAGAGGGAAGCCTTCCCGCCCCCACCACAGTATCAATCTCCTTCTGTGCCCGCTCCTGCGCAGCGGGGTTGAGAGCCATGGCAAGAAAGAAGTTGCTTATCGCAGAGGTCGTCTGAAGCTCAGTCAGACGATATGGTGTATTTCAAAATCTAGAGGACCGCTCACTGTATCCGCTCCAGCTGATTCAGAGTGTCTAGATCAGCATGAGAAACTTCAAGAAGGAAGATGAAAATTCACCGAAATAACCAGTACCCGAGACACGTTTTATAGCTTCCTCCCGTGAGTCGGTGTCATCGAAGGACATCCTGTTCATTAAGTCGTTCGTGAAGGACGCCGGTGCATTGCCTTGCTCCTATTGGTAAACAGCAGTGAGCTAATATTGATTAGGATTCAAAGTCAGCTTACTATGAGCGACTTGACGTGCTCAAAAGGAAGCTCCTGGATTTGCTTGAAGAGAGCTCGAGCAACACATGCATCAGTTTTGAATCCCATGCCGGGTAACCAGGAAGGCAGGTACTCCACTGGACAATAATTCAAGAGGACTGCTCAAGATCAGACAGGAACAGCGCACCAGCAGGGAAATGGTCGACAATTGCTGACCCCGGGAAGCCATACCCGCACATTAGCGATGCAGAATGTTCTACAAGCTCCACGAAGTGGTCGTAGACTTCTGGGATGTCGTACCCGTACACTATGCCGAGAACATTTCCTACTGCGAAGCTGAACAACCTATAAGCTACATTGCATGCTTAAAGAAGGGACATCACCACACCGTCGAATGCAGCTCATGAACTCTTCCTTTCGATCAAGGAGCTGTCTTAGCATGTTCACAGCTGCGCGCATAGTCCTGGGGGCATATTCCGCAACGTGATCGGCTCGGAACACCTGTTGGAAGAGTCTTCTCTCACGACGCCAATAAGGCCCATACTTCACAAATCCAAAGTTGAAAGTCGCGCCGACCCTAGTGCCCATGAGTTCCATATACAGTGAAGTATACCTCCGCATGCGACGCACGCACATATGCATGCCACGAAACAAAGGCCGATCGGAGTATATATTGGAACGCTTTTCGAGGAGATCACGGGCCACTGCGCCGGAATTGACGATGATGATGTGCTCATTGAATATACGTATATGCACCAGATCTCCTGCGTACCACGCAAGTCAGGAGGGGTATGGACCAGCTACGACACATATACGGACCGTATTGCTTGCCCCATTGTCCATACAAGTGCCACGGTGTTTTAGAGGGAATCTGGAAGTAATTCCCGAAGAAAGGCCATGGCTTTGGCCCAGGTGGATACGGCAGGCTGAGCGGATTTGCTGCCCTCAGACGCCGATGCCTTCGCACACAGTATGCAAGGAGGAAAATCACGACGAGATATATACCTGTAGCAATAAACATTAGCTCAGTTCAACGAGACTAGTGGCAGATAAGCAAGAGAATGGGAGTCTGGAGGAGCGATTTATAGTCCCCTGCGAACCTGATCTCTCTCGCAGGGCAATGGATATTCCTAGAGTTGATTTCCGCATGGAGCGCGTACAGAGCGTTTACTAGTAGTCTAATGGACGTAGAAGCACCCATGACCCACCAAGAGCGATCGAACAGTGACGAAAATCTGAGGACATATGGCGAGACCTTTCACTCCTGTCACGTCCCTGGGAGCCTGGCAGCTAATTTCAGAACGATAGACGCACCTCATACGTTTACTGCTGGTGCGCCTGCCAATCAATACCGCCGCCACTCCACTTTTGTCGGGGTAAGCTGGGCGCTAATGCGTTCAATTGCCCTCGAACGCTTTTCAAGCCGACATCTCACCTTTTACGGCCGTTTTGTGGTTGTTTTGCTTTGGAGCACCTTTTACAGCAGGAATTTGAGGGTATATATCGCTCTGCAATCAGCTGGGACGTCATAGATAGCGAGCTTATATATGCGAACATCTTTATAACTATAGACGTACCATGAGTGGCATGCGGAGTGCTCGGTACGTTCAAATGCCAGAAGATCAGATGACAAGGACTGGGAACCGCATATCAGCTAGAAGGAAACCCTCTCATCAGCAAGAGTCGACGGAGGTAACGCACGCGGCGAACACGAACTTTGAGCGTGACTAAGGATGTCGCTTCAGGCCTGACTCTGCTACGCCTCCAGGGCGGATCATCGATCAATTACAAAGTATTGGTCGGGAAAGTACTGTTGAACTTACAGAAGAGGTCTGTAGATACACTTGACTCCTTCGAGTGAGTCTTCAGTCAGTTTATATCCCATTGTAAGCAGCGAACGCCACATCAGCGCGGCAGCATTTCTCAGTGCACAGGAACCTCCTGACACACTAACCTCGATTCACTCCCACAGAAGTGATACCGGTCTTACAACCGCTCCGGAAATACGCGCAGCTTAATTGAACCAGGCAGAACATTCTCGATTCGAAATGCAATGTACATTCCCCCGGGGTCAGCAAGGCATGGGCTCCTGGAAGTCTCCTCAGGCTTCACAGCTGGCAGGGCGTCTGCGAGCAGCTGCAAGCGCACGTGTACCACCCGTCGCCACATGGGGGGATGGGACAAATAATGGCGGCTTCAGCTGTCGGAAGAGCAGCTCCATGGCTCGCGAGAAGTACGGCGAGCAGCATTACGACGGACGCGGAGAGTTCCATGGTAGGCTGCCACGGCTCCCTTTCATCAGTGAGAGTCGACCGAGTCTAGACATCCTACGTACCACAGAGCTCGTGAAAGGTAACAATGCAACCGGAATATCGGTCAAGAGGTATATATACCCAGGTTCAGCGTTAACGTCACATCAGCGCAGTCTGAATCCGACGGGAATGGGGCCCACGAACTGTTGGAGACATCCAAATCCTAATCGAAGAGCGGCAAACGGCAGCGAGCTTGAGGAGCAGCGCAATCCCATGGTCCCGTCGGGAGATGATGTAGCACTTGACAGGAGCCTCTCGACCCGTCAGAGTGTTAGGCAGGACTGGCTATTGGATACTAAGACGAGCGATCCGAAGAGAGGGGAGCCTACATCCAAGTTAGCGCCAACGACCCGGCACAACATTGGCTCGAACCTTTGCGCGTTCAGCCGAGCGCCGATCCGACTGGTGAACCGTCTGTATTCCTTGACAAGTCCTGGCAAGCGTTGTCCGCGAGGGACGATGGGTAGGTGAGGCCAAAATTTGTAGTTACTCCTCGGGTGCAGCGACTGAGGGAAGGTAGAGCGCTTTGTGGTCACTTGGCGTCTCCCTTAGGTGCTGTCTCTGAGGGAGAGGCGAAGTGAGCAGATTGCGATGTATCGAGATGCCGGATGGACTCGACGGCAAATCAAGATGTCTTCAGAGCGATGGTGATGCGGTTGGGTTACTGTGGTACGCAATGCTAACTGTCTGCGAGACCTCTGGGCGACAGAATCTGGAAAAATATCATAGACAATACACATTGGCAAGATTAGTATACATGTCAATCAGAGATGTACATCCTCGAGAGCAGAAAAATCACCATAGTCCCCAGCTAAGGCCAAGCCAGTCAACAAGTGTCGACAACACACCAGTTTTCTCGCCTGGAAGCCTACACTGCTCCACTTCTTCCGCCGTCACGTTCTTCCAAACGTCTACGGGTATCCAACCAATATACGCTCTATCTCCAAATCCCCCAATCCAATATACCCCGTTCACAACGAGCCTCACCCACCGCGACTCGTGGATGCGATTTCCGGGCAGCCAGAGCCGCGCATCCCGATGGTGCCGCACGAAACAACTCGCCACACCACCCTTCTCGACATCCTCGTCTGACAGATCCTCGAGGTACCCCACGAGCGAGAACCGCGGCAGCGCAGCGGGGCTGTAGGACCGCACATGCGCATCGGGCGGTACCCACCGCATCGAGAGCGTCACGTTCGACCCCGCACGCGCGTTCTTGAAGCTCGTCGCGATGTCGACCGCGAGGATAGTCGGGTTGCCTGCGGCGGGCTCGCAGTCGGCAAAGTAATCCATCAGCCCGATGGGGGCGCCTTCGAGGCCGGCGGGACGGTTCTCCAGTGGCGCGGCGGACGGCTCGGACGAGGGGAAGACGGTGCTGAGGGTGCCGATGGTGGTAAGGTGCATGATGCGCCGGCCTTGCACGGCCGACTCGTGGACTGTCGGTATCCGGAGCGGCGCGGTGTCGCCGCCGATGGTATTGGCATCGAGTGGGCTGAAGATCGACTGAGGTGTTAGGGATGTGCTTAAGGTGCATGATGCCACGAGAGCGACGAGAAACAATACGGAGCGCACTGAGAGCGTCATATCTGAATATCTTGGGCACCAGCAGCGGCCGGTAAGATGACACTCTAGAACGGCAGCGACAGCCTTCAGCGATCCTTGAGTAGTGTCGGAATGAGCAGGCCCTCTGCTTTCGGTAATTGCCTCGGGTCATGTCTGAGCCGACTCGGTTGACTCGAATTCAGAGTTCCACCTCTGGCCGGGCTGCCTCGAGG
>NW_006920495.1:0-6503 GCF_000344685.1 Gloeophyllum trabeum ATCC 11539
CTTGAAGCAGGAGGACATTGTTGCAATTGTTTCTGGGCGATAGTGGGCGATGGTGGTCAAGGTGCAAACTGGGGGGGATGTGGTTGAAGTCGGACTCATATGTTCTCACGGCAGGTGCCGAAGACCATACTCGCGCGGTTTCAAATGCTTCCAGGCTCTCTGTCTGCACTGCAAGACGGTGCAAGACTACTGAACGTACAGGTCTACTTTGGAATGATACGGATACGAAATGAGCCAAAGAAGAAAATCGAAACGAAAATATTGCGGCGTGGCGTCTCCCCCCGCCGGACACCCGCACTACTCGTACAAGGTATGAGCCCATCCCTCTATTTCATACCCGTCAGTGGGGTCTGGTAAATCCTGTCCGTGTGGTGTTCCCAGGGGTGAATCTAGTAGGGCTAGTGTACCCCCATGTAGCGCCTCGACAGCGGAGGTATCGAGCTGTTCCCTGGGATCCTCGACCTCTCCGTGGCCTCGTTGATGAACCCTAGGGTGAAGTCTCGGAGAGCCCTGGGCGTCATTGGGCGACCTATCTCGACCGACTTCGCCCTTGGTCTTGCGAAGTTTTCGCGGGACAACGGCGGACGAGCCATCGTCATCAGTGGGTGTGGTGGGGAGGAGGTCGTCAAACGTTGTAGGCGAGGTATTGGACGTTCGGGCCTCGAGGCTGCTCGTCATTTCAGGTCTTTTGCCTTTCATATCTCGGATCGCAGGATGAACGGCGGCTGCGACTACATTCCTTTCTCCGTCGGAAAGATTCGTGAGTTCGGCCAGCATGCTCCACCACTCGTCCTCTGTGACTTCTTCGTCGAGCGCTGCGAGGCTGCACTCGGAGGCAGGCAATGCCTCAGAGATGCTGTCAATACGCGGGATGGCAGCTCCCAAGCTTGACTGAGGACTACGGGACATTTTGCAGACTACGTCGGAATGACTGCGGTGTGACTGCGGTTCATATCTCGCTAAAAGTCGAGTTTGGCGGCGGCCTCGAGCTCCTCTTCGATAACCAAAGGTCGCACAAGCTCACGCTCCCCGCCCGCGTCCCGCTCGACAATTCCACCTCCTCACCCCCTTCTTCCCCTCCCTCACCCCAGAACAACGAGTACGAAGGCGAGACGAAGCCCGTCGACGTCGCGTACCTCATCCACTGGCTGCGCCACCACCTGCTCAAAGAGCGCGCGGAGCTCTTCATGGAGGGCGATACAGTGTGAGTTCTCTCTCTCTCCGCTTATGAGAAAATGCGAAGTTGGTTGTGTATATAGGGTGTAGACGGCCCGGGATCCTCGTGCTGATTAATGATACGGACTGGGAGCTGGAGGGCGAGGGCGAGTATGTGATCAAGAATGGGGACGAGGTTGTATTTATATCAACGTTGCATGGGGGGTGAATTTCATATAGTCGGGTTATTTATCAGGAATCGATGTAAGGTGCGTCGCCTGGTCTTACCTGTCCCCGGGTCTCCAGTATCATTCGCTGAACCCGGCGCAGAACTAGGGAAGATGTCAAAACTGCTGTTGTCATACAGTATGTATCGATAGGTCGACACCAGCAGACGTAGAATACAACATGCTAGGTATCGAAGGCGCTGTGCAGGATCCTGTCCCCGCTACCATCAACCAGCACAGTTCGTCTCAAGCAGACCCCTCCGATCGGCATCGAAAATCAGCCTCAACCCGGTCTTATCCACTCCTTTTCTCTCCACCATGACAGTATATATTTTCTCCATCCCCGTTCTTCCTTTTCGTTCTCCCCATCCCGCTATATACTCGCAAACTTCTCCAGCGCACGCATCACTCCTCCAGAGTACGCCCGTCCCACACTGCCCACGCTCTTCGGACTTGATAGACTCGGCTGACGCTGAAACCGGCCGCTCAGTGGGATTCGGGTGTGGTACGGCTGGTCTTTGCGCTATTAGGGGGAGCGGGAGGTCGACGTGTCAGTGGCCCGCGTTAGGTGAGCATATTTGTATATATCTGATCCAGGATTCAGACGAAGCGACGAGATTTGGGGCGCGGTCCTCCCTCCCCTTGCGCCAACGCACACGGTGTTCCAGTTCCAGGGAGGGAGAGGGTATGTTGTGACTTGATGTGTCAGGCAAGTTGGCTTGTGTCCGTGAGGTCGGGATGGTGTTCGCTGACAGGCGAGCATGTTCGAGTTCTTGCAACGCCCAAAACGCCCCACTCCTGCCTTGGTGCAATGCATCAAGGCAGCAGAGAATTATGCGCTGATTTGACTGAACCACAGCGAGCATTGGGCCGAATCCATGCTGATAATCATGGGAGCGCCGGTCGCCGTGACTCCAGAGAGCGGGATCGGGGTTCAGCGCAGGCAGAGGGATAGCCAGATGAAGTCTCGCGTTCAAAACTTCGTCTGGCTTGCCGTCCGGTGTGCGTGAACCTCAGACACCTAATCTTCGCGCTTCCTACTTCCTGGTGCAGTCGAGGACAAATCGCCACGCTCCTGGGAAGGGAAAACGGCACGGGGAGTTAGGTTCGTGAATCACAGTATGCCTGTCCAGTACCCAATGCTATACCCCAAGGGAGAGACGAACACCACTGGACATGCCCGAGCATGCCCTGGTATCTTCTGCCAGTCACGGGGCGATAGGCCGCGAGCTGGGCACGGCATCGAGCATATCGTGCTCTGACTCCCCGGAGATGGGTCGACGAACCACGGTGTCCCTTGGAGGGAAAGCATATTTCGTCACCTATCTCCGGGGAGGCAGCTTCATACGGCGCGCGAACTCGTGCACGCAACCGCGGCCTCCGAGACGGGAAAGGCCCCTGGACACGCGCGAGCACGTCCCGGTTCTTCCACCCTCCTGTGGGTGTTCGCGGAAGGCTAACTCCGTGTCGCGCATACATGCATACTCGCTGTGCGCCGATTCCGCGGAGACGTACAGGCGACCCGGAGGATCCCTTGGACCGTCCGATTCGTATACTCTCTCTGGGGAAGTCGGGTTGTTGGCAGGCTGTATTTCCCCGGGAGGTGGGTGCCGAGTCCCCGACTCTCCCTGGCTGGACAGGGACAATGTGCCCATTTCTGGAGGGGTCGACGTGAAGCCAGACCAGGACATGCGACCCGCGCCGATTTCCCGGAGATGGGTAAAACAGGATAGTCCGCCTACTGGAGGACTCACCCGTCCTACCGATCTCTCGTGAAGTCCGCCCGTGAAGCTAACTTTCCATGCATGCCTAAGGTGCACGCTCAGACCAGGCACAGTTTGTCCGGAGATGGGTAGAACAGTGCTGTCCGTTCCAATTGGATCGGCCTCTTCTTGTCTCTCTTGGGCAAGTGGGCCTGTAAAGTGGAGCGATGCGACCGGAAAGCTGTTATATGTCGCGTGTGCTATGGACTGTTCCCTGAGAGACGGCTGCTGACTTACCGGAGCCATCGGCTGCATTGCAGATAAGGGGGTACGTTCCTTGAAGAAACTAAACGTCGATGGGTCCGATGGTGGGCCCATGCAGCACCATCACGTCCTTCACAATACTCCTGCGAGACAGACACGACGGGGGCGTCGGTATTATCGACGCGTCCATAGTCCAAGCGCAGGAGCGGTGAAAGGGAAGACGAGGCCCGAAACCATGTATCGGAGTGCGAGAGGAGTGGATACTTTCCGCCCTGTGCACTCCTGTCTTAAATACCTCTGGAGCGGGGTCAAAGAGTGGCAGCCACCTTGTGGCCATGCCTGTCTCAGCCAAGCGTGATACGCTATTGTTGTGGGGCGCACGGACCCACTGTCGATATCGGTCGATGCGTTCATTGAACCGTCTGGAACCAATCGTACAGCGCGCCCGGGTCCGAATTGGCCGAGTGGCTTGGTGGGTGGGGGTCAACGCGCTTGTAGATTTCAGTAAAGGGTAACCATGCTTTTGTGTTGATCGGTGGATATTTTGCCAAAGATGATATGGAGTTTAAGGTTCAGTTCCGTCTACGTCCCCTGAGAGACTGAGGTGCTTGTAAGTCGATGCCGGAGGCCTGGAGACCTCACAGCCAGATTAATGGTATCGCTCACGGATGGCGGAGTTGGTATGTCGTTCAGGTCTGTGCTGATGCTATGGATCTAGACAGCGTTAGAACACTCGAGATGAAGATATGCTTCATGAATTGCCGTGTGGTGGCGGACCACTTATCGAGCATTCAGCGACAAGCATTTGAGCGTGTCCGCAGACCGGGTCAAGCACGACCTGCGACTATCTACACGTTCACGACGGAAGACAATAGAGGGTCGGATCCTTGAGGTGAGCCATTGTAATCTGATTCAGAATGTGACGTTGTCCTCCCTAGCTACAGGCCAAGGAATGCGGCGTTGCTGTAGCCGCTCTTAGCGGCGTGAGGACCAAGAGTCAGAAGACAAGACTGGAAGAATTCCTGGTATTCTTCGGAATATGGCCACAGTAGACGAGGGATGACTCGGCGTCGCATTAACACCCAAACTAGGACATGAGGAGGTGGCGTAAGACTAGTATATATGCAACAAATAAGAGCATTCAGGTAGAATGTATGCGGTGGTTTCACCGTACATGCTGCTGTGTCTCCTTGCTTGACGGCTTATGATCGAAAAGGGGAATATATTGGTGATAGGAAGACGACATCCCCATCTGTCGCATTTCATAGTGAGCAATGAGATGACACGGCAAACATGCCCAGTACGGTCACCACAGCAGGAGGTCTGATAAGAATGTCATTTCCCAGCTATCAGGATAGTAGCGGAAGTCACGTAGGACCAAAGTTTCTGTACCAGTTAGAGGAAGGGACCTGGCGGGTACCGAGGTGCACCGTCACACATACCGGTGTAAGAGGGTAATAGATATCGGACTGAATAAGTAGATACAGGCAGGGCGAAGGCGTTTGTGACCTCCTCCGTCTAGGGTTCTGTATAGTTCAGGAATGCGTATAGCCTGGCGCTTGCCGCGTAATCAGTGCTCGTCGCCAGTGGTCTACCTCGACTGCTACAGCTGACAACTGTCCGCTGCCCATCTTTGACTCACTCTATCACGATGCTGACATTCATCGACATCCTCTTCACGAAGGCTGAGGCTATTTGCCTCAGAAGTCCACAGGCCATGTCGTCCCCGCTTAACGCAGGAGGTGACGACCTGACGAGGTTTACTCACTGGTTGTGATTTGTTTTCGATTGCACGGCTGATAAGAATCCGTCATATGTTGCACCCCGAGGCAGCGAAACGGTATAACTGACCCCCATGAAGATCCGCAGCGTCCAAGAGCTAGTCCTCGCATCCATCACAGGAAGTTAGACTTGTAAAACATCGGGGAGACTCCCGAGCCACACTATAGCTCTGGAGGTGCGGGGATCCAAGCATGCTCCCTGCACCGTCGAGTTCCTCTCGTTGCGACCGGTACCCACAGATTTCAGCCTCCACACTTGATATATATATCCCGCTTATAGCCCAGCCCGTGGTCAGGGGTTGGACAGCGGCGTACTGCACATCCTGCGTATCAGAGACGACCTGAACTCCGCCTGCTCCACAACTGCCAATAATGTCTGTACGTGTCTTCGTTTGATTGTAACAAGTGCCGCGTCTCTCTGAGCATCTTCAGTGGTTCCTACCGAATGCATAGCGAGTCGCGACGCATGTGCGTCCCTGGTTGACCGCTTGCACACGTAAGTACGGGGGCGCGGCGGTCCACCGGAGCCTCCCAGAGTTCAGAGTCAACAGAGCTTTCGTCCACGCCGATATTGCACTTGTGTATTAGCAAATTGAAATTGGGTCCAATTTATATACCTAATAATATTCACCCAGTGGATCTCTGTCCTCCCTTGCTTTGCCGTGGTTCGATGCCACAAATTGTCTGCGTACCGCACCAGGAACCGAAACGGAGACTCGGAGATGAAATCGGGCGCCACAAACCTTGTCGCTAATCGCGCTTCCACGCGACGCGTATCTTACGACAAGCCTGGCAAATGCCGTCCCCAAAGAGCAAAAGTCAGTCGTGCCATCCCGCTTCCCCTCCTCGTCCGCACCGTCTGGCACGTATTCGTCCCGTCTTTCTCCGCTGTGCTCTGTGCTTGACATGGTTCGAGTCTGACTAGAGGTCGTTTCTACTGCCTGGGTGCCTTCCGTATACGTCGTTTTGCTTCCCTGGAGGACGTCGGAACACTCGTCACCAACTGTGCTGTGCAGTAACATCTTCACGTATCGCAGCTTAGGCATGGCACTTGAAATATCTAGAAAAGGAGGACTTGGGGCTGAGATTCCATCTGAACGATCGCTGAGAGGCTGGGACCCACACGGAATCCTGGATGATAAGGGGCTTCCGACGTGAGCAGACTGCGACGGAATGGACTGCATTAGCGGAAACGCATGACTGGTTCGAGGAAGTTGAGGAGAATATAAGGGTGCGTCCCAGGAGAAGGTCGGGCTCTGATCGCATCTTCTCTCTGTCAATCGACCAACCCGCCAGCAGCTTCTTCGACGCTCGGGATCCGACGTCTTCCTGCCTAGCCTACTTCCTTACTGATGGACAACTCAGCGGCGACT
>NW_006920496.1:0-2493 GCF_000344685.1 Gloeophyllum trabeum ATCC 11539
GGTTGGCTAGTAGCATACCCCTGGATTTGTGGGTCGCAGTTGGTACCCCCCGTATGACATTGGTCGCCATTGGTCTGGTAGGTAGGTTCCCCTTGATGTTGGCTCGTAGGCCAGTAGGCTTGTAGGTTACGTGGGACTATGTAGGCAGCGGTAGGCAAATAGAAAGTAATTAATCTGATTTATACTTTTGTACACACTCAGCTCATTGTCCATACTAGAATCAGACATCAGCCTCTTATCACGCAACAGTAATTATATTATGTGTTCTAAGATAAAGATAATACCCTAATACTCATCATCCGGGACAGCCTGCTCTCTGTCCTCAACAGCTTCCAGACCTGCCTCATGTCGCACATCGCCACCCTGATCATCGTCACTTGCTCCACCACGCCGCGCCAACCAATCCTGTATCGCCTGTTCAAGGTCATCATCCATCAGGCCGGGACCCAGGTCACTCGGCTCCATCACGGGAGCCCGAGCATTCTCACTAAACCCGAACAAGTAAGCCATAGATACGGACACATAATCAGAGATACATACCGTGCCTGATTCAAGAGGTCAGTTTGAATTGAAGGAATGATTCTATACCTTTTCATCTTGTCGTGGAACCGCTCCAACTCGTACAAGTGCCGGTCATACTTGGCCTGGTAGAGCTTGGCAGTGAACTGGATATCTTCCCGCTCGCCTGTCCGCCATTCATCTAGGACATTCTCTATCTAGAGGAATATGCAACATCAGGACAAGTCCCTGAAGTTCAGATAATTACTTACCACTGTAAGGACTAAGGCAATCGTGGGGATCGGCATACACTTCCCGAAGTAGCGCTGGTATTGGATGCCCTCATCCTTGGGATTTGCAAACCAGGTAACATTGATCAGACGCTGGATGATCTCGTTCTCGTAGATACCCGATCGGCGTTCATAATCCTGTACGGTAGCGCATCAGCAATCTACACGTCGCAGAAGTAAGAGTCCCTTACCGCATATGTAAACGCAAGCCGCGTGAGCAAGTCGCGTACCTTGTTACGGTTCTTCAGCCGTTCATCCTGACTAGACGGCACCTGTAAGCCGTACGCAAGTTCGACGAGACCGCGAGCTTTTGTTTTCAACTCGCCACGCACATGCGAGGCTCGAGCAGTTATCTGATATTGTCAACGACAGAAAACAGATATATGATATGAATGTTCAAGCACTCACCATTCGGACGAATGCATCTTCAATTGGTATATCAACGCCGGCGTCACGACAAGCGCGTGCCCAAGCTTCGACGGCCCACTGTTCATCTTCTGCATTGACTGGATATGCATATTCAGTCGAGACCCGGGTGCGGTAGTGACCGATTGCATCAAGGAGCACTTTCCTGATCAAGGAGGTGAAATCCTTGACCCGAAATCGCCCGCGACTCCCGCCACCCTTAGTAGTACGCCGTACCTTCGTAAGACGGACAGTCTCAGGGACCGCTAACTCGGAACGGTCACAGGCACGCACGACACAACGGGGACTGGGAGATGGAGGAGGGCTTGGGATATCATCGGACCGCCCGCTGTCACTCAGAGCCGGGGTGGGCGGTAGCGATGGTGCATGCGCAGCAGGGGAGTCTGGTGCCATAGGGCTGTGCGAGCCTGTGCGCATTCCATTGGACCCCCCAGGCGAGTCGTTAGGTTGATCATCACCCACAACCGGAGTACGCGAGCGGGACGGTTGCTCTGCCTCGAGGTCATGCATGTGGAAGCGTGGATGGGAGGGACTGTTGATGTCAACTCCTAGGAGTGGGCGGACGGGTGGGATGGATGTCGTACGTCGCACCAGTTGCTTCAGTATCGGAAGTTAGCATGGGTCTCAGGAGCTTATAAAGAATAGCATAAGCACTTACTTTCGTCGAGTTGTGCCCAGTCCCTGTATTCTCCTTCTCGTTCCCTGGCGGTGCACGCCGCACCAACCGCGTTGTGCCATCCCTCGAGTAGCTGATGGATCGAACAGGGGGCAGTTTCGCGAGGGTAGATGGTATGCTATCCTGAGTACCGTGCTGCTCGTCGTCCGAGTCCAGCACGACAGGGCGCGCGTGTGCGGTTATCTTCTTCTTCGCAGGAGGTTGAGGGTCTGCAGATCGCCTTGAAAACTAGGGAGTAGAACGTAATCAGAGAATGCAATAACCAGAGAACGGCAGTGCAACATACCGTTCCCCTGAACTGGGCTCTAGCTAACCCTTCCTCGATGTTATCATCGTCGTCTTCGGACTCGATGGCTTGACGGGACAGCGTTTGAGCCTATTCAACGGTATCAGTAACGAAGGAAAAAGACGGGACTTACGCGTTCGCTCTCTCTCGCGGAAGTCGTTCTCTTCCTGCAATCTCTGATGCCTCCGTAACGCCGTAATGTGTGCTCGGTTTTGGCTTTTCCTTCACCTTTGCGTATTGGTCGTTGACTGCGGGCTGTTAGATGTATGACCCTTCAGAGGAGGGAATGACTTGACATGTACCTATTTGGTGGTACT
>NW_006920496.1:2646-6469 GCF_000344685.1 Gloeophyllum trabeum ATCC 11539
TTGGACCCCCAGGCGAGTCGTTAGGTTGATCATCACCCACAACCGGAGTACGCGAGCGGGACGGTTGCTCTGCCTCGAGGTCATGCATGTGGAAGCGTGGATGGGAGGGACTGTTGATGTCAACTCCTAGGAGTGGGCGGACGGGTGGGATGGATGTCGTACGTCGCACCAGTTGCTTCAGTATCGGAAGTTAGCATGGGTCTCAGGAGCTTATAAAGAATAGCATAAGCACTTACTTTCGTCGAGTTGTGCCCAGTCCCTGTATTCTCCTTCTCGTTCCCTGGCGGTGCACGCCGCACCAACCGCGTTGTGCCGTCCCTCGAGTAGCTGATGGATCGAACAGGGGGCAGTTTCGCGAGGGTAGATGGTATGCTATCCCTGTTCGATTCCAAGTCTCCCAGCTGTCCAAGTCTCTCCGTGCTGTCTGCTTGAACTCGCCGCCGCTATAGACATTATGCCGACCTGTAACTTCTGTGGGCGCTTCCTGCCGACTCCCGCTGGGCTCAAGATGCACATCCAGCGCGTCTGTCGGTCTCAGTGGCAGGCGCGGCTGCGGAAGTTCTCTGTCTCTGTCTCTGAGGAAGCTGACCTCGACACTGATTCTGATGATCCCCAAGACCATCCTGAGCTACCTGAAGCTGTCAACATCCTCGATCCTGGACAGACCAACTTACCTGCCTCATCCCCCGCTCCGGGTGTTGCACCGTCACCTGTTCCCGCCGCATCGCACTCGCCTGCATCAACAGATCGATCATATCTAATCGATGACGATCCTGTATCGAAGACTTTCGAGCGCTTTGTCGAGGATTACCCCCGCGCTGCTGGGTCTCCGATATGTCCCGGCAAGACACAGTTTGAGCGAGTCCGTGACGAGCAGGAGGCCGCTGGGGTGAGTCCGTGGGCGCCATTTGATGATGAAGATGATTGGCGCCTCAGCGAGTGGCTCATCCGCAATGTTGGGAAGAACCAGACCGAGGAGTTTCTGAAACTACGTATGGTGAGTGTGCCTGTCGCTGGTTCCCATCACCCTGACTGACATGTCTTTAGATTTCGGAACGTGCTTGTCCCTCTTATAAGAATACACGTTCGTTCCTCCAGAAGATTGATGGTATTCCTACACGGGGTGCCAAGTGGCACCGAGATATCATCACAGTTGGGGGTGACCGTCTCAATGATGACGGTAAGATCATGGAGGAGGAACTGGAACTGTGGCGCCGGGACCCTGTGGATTGTATTCAGGAGCTGATTGGAAATCCTGCCTTCCGTGATAACCTTGCGTATGTGCCCGAGCGTGTCTACCGTGACGATGCCTCTCGTGTCCGCGTGTATGATGAGATGTGGACAGCTGATTGGTGGTGGGATATCCAGGTATAGATAGCCCACTTGTCCTGTTGCATGTAGAGATAGTTAATGATATCATGTAGGACCGCCTACCGAAGGGGGCTACTGTTGCACCTGTCATCATCTCATCTGATAAGACAAAGCTATCTAATTTCCGTGGTGACAAGTCTGCCTGGCCTGTCTACCTTACTATTGGCAACCTACAGAAGGAAACCCGGCGTCAACCATCCTCAAAGGCTATGGTACTCATTGGCTACCTTCCTGTGAGCAAGCTTGACTGCTTCACTGAGCGTGCTCGATCAGTAGCAGGTTATCGCCTCTTCCATTACTGCATGTCGATATTACTCTCTCCACTCATTGCTGCAGGTCGAGAAGGTGTTGACATGACCTGTGCTGATGGATTTATCCGTCATGTCTTCCCCATCTTAGCTGCCTATGTGGCAGACCATCCAGAACGTTGCTTAGTTGCCTGTTGCAAGGAGAACCGCTGTCCCCAGTGCCGAGTTGCATGGGAAGACTCTGGAAGCCTTCTAGAGACCATATACCGGGATCCTGAGCGTACAAAAGTCATCTTGGAGCAGCATTCAACTGGGCAACGAGTTCAAGCTTTCAAGACTGAGGGTCTGCGTTCAGTGGCCAAGCCATTCTGGATGGAATTACCTCATACCGACATCTTCACTGCTCTCACTCCTGATATTCTGCACCAATTGCACAAAGGGGTCTTCAAGGACCATCTGGTAGACTGGTGCTTCAATATCTCTGATAAAGATGAAATTGATAATCGTTTCCGCTGCATGACTGATCATCCTGGTTTACGCCACTTCAAGAATGGCATTTCTCTAGTCTCTCAATGGACTGGTACTGAGTTCAAGGAGATGGACAAAGTCTTCGCAGGACTACTATCTGGTGCTGTTAATCCTACTGCTGCAAAAGCTGCTCGGGCTGCTCTGGATTTCATTTATTATGCTCAATTTCAAACCCACACCTCAGATACATCGGATGCTTTGCAAGCTGCACTCCACGAATTTCACGATAATAAAGAGATCTTCATCACTCTGGGGGCTAGGGGCCACTTCAATATTCCAAAGCTGCATGCTATGCAGCATTACATTGACTCCATTTGCTCACGAGGGTCAGCTGATGGCTTCAACACTGAACTTCCTGAACGACTTCACATTGATTATGCTAAGGATGCTTACCGTGCAAGTAACAAGCGTGGTTATGTGGAGCAGATGGCAAGGTGGCTTGAGAGACAAGAGTCTGTGGAGCGGTTCAATTCCTACTTGGCCTGGCTCCATGTCTCATCTGATTTGGATGCTGTTGAAGGGGATGAAGACTGGGATTATGATGATGAAGATAGTGATGCAGGTGACGATGAAGAGGAAGACTCCGGTGTACATATTAGCAAGCAACCAGAGGTACCCTCAGATAGGTGTCTGCTTGCACAACATCCAGCATTCCCAGCTTCAAAGGTTCGAGATATCATTCTGAATCACCATGCAACAGACTTCCTTCCTGCTTTGTCCAATTATCTTCAAGAGACTTGCCCACCTGGCATGGCTGGGAAGGTGATGTTGCCTAATGAATATGATAGATTTGATGTATACAAGCAGGTCAAGATCCGCCTTCCTCAAGTCCCAATTTTGGAACTCAAGCCACGCTTGGATAGGATCCGAGCCATGCCTGCTAGTCTTTCCAATCAGAGAAAGAGTTCTGGACCTGATCACTTTGATACAGTCTTGGTGAAGGTGGAGGATAGGAATGATTATATTTCTTGTACTGGACTCAGAGGTAATGTTCTCAGTTCCCCTCTTATCTCAGGTGGAACTGATGCTGACTGTTACTAGGTCTCCAAGTAGCCCAAGTGCGGGTAATATTTGCACTTCCACCATACCTGCGGAGTCATCCACAACATTCTCAGTACCTCGCCTATATTGAATGGTTTACCCCATTCCGTTTGCAAGATCAAGACCTTCATCTCTACTCTGTCTCCCGCAGTACAAGGAATGGCCGACCAAACGCTCAAATTATTCCCCTGGATGACATCTTCCGGAGTTGTCATCTAATCCCTAAATTTGGTACTTCAGTGAGTAAGGAGTGGTCATATGAGAATGTGCTGGAGAAGTGCAAGACCTTCTACCTCAATAGCTGGATTGATTTTGTCATGTTTTACCAGATGCGCTGTCTTGACATAGTATGCTAATGGTGATCCCACATGATTATTCTGTGACTTGATGAATCATTTTATGGAGGATTATAAAGAAGGTCATCCTATAGTTACCTACACTGTTATCTAGCTTGCCTATTATGCCTACAGACACCTACAGATCTGGGCTCTTCCTACCTGGCCAATGTCACTCAATGTAAATACACCCATATCCATGTCAATTTCACTTTTCCCGCTACCGTAGGTAGTGGGTCTTGGACCCCCCGGCCGTTCGCAGGTTTCCTGCGATCGTTTCAAGATCTACGCGATCTATTT
>NW_006920497.1:0-6440 GCF_000344685.1 Gloeophyllum trabeum ATCC 11539
AATCTTCAAAGGTCTGGGGTTACTTTGCATCGAGGAGCCTGGTACTTGCACTTTTCAATGTATATAGAATAATCTATTCATCGAAATACATCGAAAATACAGAGCAACAGCTACTCATGCATTACTATCAAAACAGTGTTTTCTATTTAAAGATTAGATTGTATGCCCCGCCATCGACGCGCGGCGAGCAGAGGAGATGCTGGAAGGGCGGCTGAGGTGCGACGAGAAAGCCACCTCGAAATCCAAATCGGGCAGTCGACGAACGTCAATAAACCGACGCATCGTTAGTCGCTTAGCCGCCTTACATAATTCCGGTAAAACCTCGGACGACGAGTTGGGCCAGCCATCTCATAGCGTCCTCATCCTCACCGTTCGGCTTAATCAGGAAATACAACTATAAATAAACTACATTATATAAGCCATATTAGATAACATCTTCACACACGCCCTAGCAGAGAGGATCGAGGACGCGAGACGGATGGTTCTAGGAGCCTGGAGTATGGCCACGCTCCTACCCAGCGATCGTTTCGGGCTCACTATTATTAGGGCAAAGGACGCCATGTGAGAAACACGAGCAACTACTTGATTTAGACGTCGCGTATCACATGCTTATGTAAACTTCTATGAACCTTATTTTTTGTGAGCCCTCCACGACCGCTGGCAGATAACACATGTAAACAAACGCCACCGTTATGAGTGACATACCTTTCCGGTGAGGACGCACGCGATCAGCCTCGACACAAATGGACTGGCGTGCATGACCGAACGCGTCGCGTCGAGTCGTGTTGGTGCGCTGAGTCTTCGTTTTGCTGCACTAAGGCTCCGCGGATGCCATCTGATGCGGCGGACGATGTTCCTTCTCTCAGCCAGATACGCGCTGCCATCTCCGAAAAATTCGGCTATCGCGCGTGCCTCTGGCAGCTACAAGTCGTCCAAGCACTTCTTCGAGGAGACAAAGATGTGGTTTGCATTGCGGGTACCGGTTCCGGGAAGACATTAACATTCTGGATGCCTCTGGTGTTTAAGCCTAAGGGCCTGCAAATCATAGTCACTCCCCTCAATATCCTCGGGGACCAGAATACAGGCGGATTGAAGAAGCTTGGAATATCTGGGATTGCTTTGAATAAGGAGACTGCTACTGCTCGTAACCTGCAGGTCTGTGACTACCTAATGGACAGCATGAATTGGTGACTAATGATGAAAAAGGATGTTGAAGACGGCAAATATAGCGTTGTTACTGTCAACCCTGAGATCCTCAACTCACGGTTTGACAGGCTATGGAAGAATGAGACATTCACGTCTCGTATCATAAGCATGGTTTGGGATGAAGCTCACTGTGTCAGCACGTGGGGCGACTTCCGAGAGCAATACAAGGAATCACATCGTCTACGGTATATTATTCCACAGACCATTCCTTTCTACCTGCCCTCCGCAACTTTGCCTGAAATTGTCCTGAAAGATGTTATGTCAATTCTCCAGATACGCCAGGATAAATTGTGTATCATACAAAGGCCAAATGATCGCCCCAATATTCGGATAGCAGTCAGCAAGATGAAACACCCTGCCAATAGCTTTCGCGACTTAGATTTCTTGATCCCGAATAGCCAACCACCCGAGGAGCCTCACAAAAAATTCCTCGTATTCTTCGACAGCATCGCAGAAAGCTTGAAGGCCACAAAATATTTGCAAGCTCGGCTTTCTGAGGTCCACGGCAGGGACCATGTGGGCAAGGTTGCTTGGTTTAATTCCGATATGAGCGACAGCTACCGCCGTGACTACGCTAAAGAACTCAGAATGGGCGAGGTGTGGGGTCTCATCTGCACGGATTCATTCGGAATGGTTAGTCCTTCGCAATAGTACCGACGCGCGTGACTCACCTATCAAAGGGAATGGATCTTCCGGATATTGACACCATCGTACAATGGAAAGCGACCTGTACAATGTGTGCGCTCTGGCAACGCTTCGGTCGTGGTGCGCGTGACTTCAGGAGGACAGCGTTTGCCCTGTTCCTAGTCGAGCCAAAACATTTTGATGGAGAGAAGGAGAAAGCGGCAAAGGCAAAGGCGCGACGCGAGGCGAATAAGAAGAGGAAGGCAATCGCGCACCAAGACAGCAATCAGACAAAGAAGACCCGTACCTCCAACTCACCGGCTTCATCCGTCGTCCCTACGTCTACCCACAACCCTGCACCTCGTGTGCCGGTGATGTTACCCGAGTCCGACGCGCAGCCATGCGCAGTTGAAACGGTAGAGAGCGCCGATGCAGACGGCGAGAATGATGAGAACGCGAATGACGGAGGATATGAGGAGCTACGAGAGGTGTATGAGCGCGCTGAGATGTGCGGGACAACAGGTAAACGGACACGTACCATAGAACCAGCGATGCAGGACATGATCAATGCGAGCACACGAACGTTCAAATGCTTCCGCATACCCGTGAAGGTATATTTTAGGAATGACAAACTTGGTAAGTTGCCACCATATATATGGTCCCGAACGTAATATTTACATTCTCCTTTAGAATCAGATCACAACGCGTGCGACCCGAGCCTTCCCACAGGCTGCACGCGTTGTGCAAGCATACCACCTCCCGTCTGCTGCAACTTGTGCCATCCCGACGCATTCCCCCCCTTTGATAGCCCCACCCCATCTGCGCCCCCTGCTCCCCGTCGTTCTGCGCTCAAGGACTACAAACTGGATTCCACGGACTCTAAGCTAAGACAGGCCCTCCATGACTTGCGTATGAAGCGGGCAGAAGAACTGTATGGGCCCGCTGTAGTTCGGGATCTCGGGCCCGGGTGCTTCATGCCTGACAGCATCCTGAAGAGGATTATTGACTGCGCACACTACAGCAAAGTCACTACGACAAAGGAGCTGGCGACGGAGACACGATGGACGTTAGCAGAACAGTACGGCCACGATGTCCTCGCTGTGATCAACGCGGCTCGACCGGTATTACAGCAGAGTCCGTTCACCTCAGAACCCAAGGGGCAAATATCAAGTAGTCGGGATCGCCCTCCACCATCATCTGGGACGCCGTCTGCCCCGGCCAGGCAGCCGCGGCAGTGTCGCGCTTGTGGGGCAACTGATCATATTGGTGAGCTAGCACCGGTATTGTGCGCTTTGCATTTTTTGTGCTGAACTATTTGCTTAGCATCTAACAGACGTTGTCCCAAACATGGAGTCACCTCATCCTCGCCAGCTATCTCTGGCGACGAGAATCGGCATCCAGGGCCGATGGAATATAGTCGGCTATCTGGGCGAGTCCAAAGCACTTCAATCTCACAATGCCCTGCACCCCCGATTTGTCCCTATCCCATGCCAATTATAAACAGTCCTCCGTCGAACTTCTTTCCAGGTTACGCTATGTACAATCTCCCATCTCTGTCACATCATTATCCACCAGCCCGAGCATCACCTCTACGTGCTTCGCAAATCGCGCCCAACTTCTTTTATGGATACACATCTCCTGCAGGGCCGTCTACTCCCCGGACAATGGATCGAACCTGAGGTATGTGTCTCAGTCCTCAGCACCTAAATCTTCGGCCGTGGGCTTATTGCGATCACTCAGGATTTCATCCGTATCTTCTGTATTATCTAGATTGGACAGGTAGTTCGCCCAGCCGACGTCTATTGCGTTAGTGATGACGTATTGGGTGGGCCGTCCAGCCCGGTATTCATTCGTTCCTTCTGTTTTCATGTAGTCTCGAAGTGCCTTGTATGTTTTTGACAAATCTGGGGGGCTGTGACGTCGGGTTAGGTCTGTTAGGTGCAGATTCCGCTCAATGTTTTCGGTACAACTTCGAAACACATCTATGAGAGGTGACTCGAGTATGACACGATCTTTTGTGTAGTTTGAACTGCTGCCACCATGGGTGAACTGTTACATAGGTAAGCTTTGGCTCTGTTACCGCAAGGACCTTATTCACATACCTTGGTGAATAGGTTATTCAGTTCCACAACCCAGTCAACGCCTCTGAATTTACCCTCCTTGCCCGTCGGGTTAACCAAGATATTGTAACGGACTGCTCGTCTAAGTCCTTCAGGGAACACAAAGTGCACGTCAGTAAGGAATTTCTCCATCGCGTTTGCATATTTATTCTTCCCGACGGCTTTGAATATGAGTATCCATGACGGGAAGGCTGTTTCGACGCGTCCGATGTCCCCGTGATTCATACCGTATGAGATCTCCTCATACAGCAGCATGTACTTGTGCATCAGTGATGTGTTCTCCTTCTGCTGATCCCGCACTGCTGAAGGCTGTTCTCGGAGGCCGTATAACGTATCGTCTGCAACATAGCCATTGCGCGCCAGGGCATGTGACATCTCCACGATCTGTGAGTAGGGCAACTTTGTTTCAGCGAGAGCTTCTAACGAGTTGCAGCTACTGCGACGCTTCTGTGCTTCGACCCTCCAGCAGTCAAGTCGAAGAGCTGTCCCAATCTCTCGGATGACTTCATGCATGCGCCGGAACCCGGGCCCAGAGCCTAGCTTTCCCGTTTCCTTGCTGCGATAGATTGCAGCCAGTCGCATCAAGCTATTCTCATCGAGTCGAGCTCGGGTCTTCTCGAGGAATATGCGCCATATGGCATCTGCACAAGCCATCTTAAGGTGAAACAGCCCCATTACGAACACGACGAACTGATATCGGTTCCAGCGAGATCGTTCCGGAGCGCGGCGTTCAAGTATTGACTGCACGCGCTCTGATGTCCCAAGGTCACCGTGAATGAGAACCACGAAGTCAACAATGTCCTTCACATCGGCGTCGCACCACTCCTCATTGCTGTTGCCGTCACCGTTGCTGTCATCATCGCTGTCCATGTCCATGTGGCCTGTAGCCTTTGCCTGATTCTCCGGCTGTCCTATTCCGCCTTGTTTCAGTAAGTTGATGATTGCCTCCATGTTCCCTTTGATTGTTGATTGATTGATGTCCATTGCCCGGGCAGGGATATGCTGCATCTTCGTGACAGGAATCTGTTCAATCGCCTCCGGTTCACCAAGGCACGTAGCGAACTGTCTGAAGTATTCCGGGCCATGATGTATGAGGTCTGACCGGAATTTCCATGCATTGAACCTCTCTCGCCGTGTTAATCCCGACGGGTCCTCCCGCTCTGGATGGAGTTTAAGGATATCGAAAATATTGTGTTTACGTGGAATCTTGCTTGGGTCGGCGTTTGGGTTTAGTCTCGAGCGTTCCCATAGGATATCGGAGCATTGGAGATCCTCCTGCGTGACCCCATGTTCCAGTTTTATGACATCCCCAGATGTCAAGTGCGTGAGCGTATCGGAAGACTTCTCTATCGTCGAGGAGCTTGTTGAGAAGTTTATATCGAAGTTATCATATGCATAGCTTGCCAGGAATGTCTGTCCGAGTGCTCGTAGCTTAGACCGTGTCTCCTTACTTAATGATGTCACTGCCTTCTCGACTGTGTTGACTGAGATTGATATGCCCATGTGAGCTAAGGCTTGAATAACCTTCGAAGGGGTATTACAGGCGTGGAGGAAGACACCCATAACGCTTCCGAGCATATTACATTTTTGACTGCTGCTCTGCATCAAGATGCTTAAGATGACAACCTTCTTCTACAGGACATCATTAACGTTCATGAATTTGAGTGCCTTTGGAGTGCTTACAATTGTTAAAAGTGCTTTCCGGCGAGAAGCCTTGTCTTTCGGCTGTGATGGTATCACGTCCGGGCTCTCATCAATGTCCGGGTCTTCCAGCCACTCGTCGCCCCCGTCAGGTGATGATGAGGCCGTCCACGGTCTTGTAGCTGTTAAAAGGCTATCGAGGAGATCCCAAAGGGCTGGCGCAAGATGCTGCAAGTCAGCAGCCATATCTTCGATGCGGAAGTCTTGCAGACCATCAGTAGATGCATTAACAGCATTAAAATGCCAGCCATTTTCAGGTTTAATGAGGGTCTTCATTGTTTTGATATGATGGGACTTCACGAGACTGTGGGCCCAAGAGGTAACAGAGGGAGAGAGCCGTTTATTTTCATAGAATGCATTGAGAACGCTAGGAATACATTTGTGCAAGTCATGCATACAACTATGGTTGAATGCTGAAGTGCTCCAGAGCAGGGAGGAGAGGAAATCGGAGACATGGAAATCCAACTCATCAAAAAGTGCCAGTACGCGCTCGAACTTATCCTGCATAGACATAGTGCACGGCTGTTTCTGTCGCGTACGCCCGGTAACGAAGCGTGTGAGGCTGGACCGGTCGCGTGCGTCCTCACCGGAAAGGTATGTCACTCATAACGGTGGCGTTTGTTTACATGTGTTATCTGCCAGCGGTCGTGGAGGGCTCACAAAAAATAAGGTTCATAGAAGTTTACATAAGCATGTGATACGCGACGTCTAAATCAAGTAGTTGCTCGTGTTTCTCACATGGCGTCCTTTGCCCTAATAATAGTGAGCCCGAAACGATCGCTGGGTAGG
>NW_006920498.1:0-6400 GCF_000344685.1 Gloeophyllum trabeum ATCC 11539
TGGCCTTGAGTTCCATGTATTGTCCAAGTACTGAGCTAAAACACTGTTGGCTGTGGAAGGTACTAGCTTCAGACAACACCCAAGGGCTAGGTCAAACTGTGTCAAGACTGTATTCTGGCATAAGGAATACAAGTGGCAGACTCACCTAGGTCACACTGTGTCAAGACTGGGGGACACAGAGCGACCTAGGGAGCCCTTATATACTGTAGAATACAAGGGTATCAAGAAACCAAGACAGAACAAGGGGACATCGAAATACAAAGAAGAACATGTCCACCTGCGAAGCTGGCAAGCGTGCAGATACACGCAGAGATGCCTCAGTCAAGCTCTATTTGCTAAGGAAGAGAGCTTGACTCAGGAGCACATTTTTGCTCTTCTGGGAGCGTGCGAACCAACTGTACAGTATGGGAAATACAAGGGAAGAGCACAGAGTTAAAGGGGCTAAGTCATCAGGGTAAAGGAAGCCAAAATAGCAAAATGGTTACCAACACTAGCAGGGATGCATACCTGGCTGTTTTGGTTCAATCCCCAGTCAGCACACTTTTTACCTCCAATACTCCCCCCTGACGTGCCACATCTGTGTTGAGATCTGATGACTTGGTCACTCTTTGTTGACTGAGTGGCTCATGGAATGGCCTAGGCCCTTCTGGCCGAGTTACCTTGTTCTGAGCCACTCCCTTTGTTGTGAGCCACTCCCTTTGTATTCCTTGTATTCCTTGTTCTTCTTTGTATTTCGATGTCCCCCTTGTTCTGTCCTTGTTCTTTGATGCCCTTGTATTCTACAGTATATAAGGGCTCCCTAGGTCGCTCTGTGTCCCCCAGTCTTGACACAGTTTGACCTAGGTGAGTTTGCCACTTGTATTCCTTATACCAGAATATAGTCTTGACACAGTTTGACCTAGCCCTTGGGTGTTGTCTGAAGCTAGTATCTTCCACTGCCAACACACTTTGCTATTTTGGCTTCCTTTACCCTGGTGACTTAGCCGCTTTAACTCTGCGCTTTTCCCTTGCACTTCCCATACTGTACAGTTGGTTCCCACACTCCCAGAAGAGCGAAAATGCGCTCCTGAGTCAAGCTCTCTTCCTTAGCATTAATAGAGCTTGACTCAGGTATGTCCCTCTGTATATTTCTGTACTTCCTTAGCATTAATAGAGCTTGACTCAGGCATCTCTGTGTGTATCTGGACGCCTGCCAGCTTCCCAGTTGGACAGGTTATGAGCCCAACGCTTTAGAGGCTCCAGATCGCACTTTTCGCCCGTCCTACAGCCTCTACAGCGCTCCTACTCTTATCAGAGCAAGATCTCAGCCTATCCAGCCCTCCATCTGCTCTCTATCGCATTTTTGTCTCCTGCGCTCTCCAGATCGTTCCTATCGGTCCCTGTCGTCGTCCTAGGCTTGTTCGTCGCGCCGTTTCGCCCTAGACAACCCTTGGACGTCCCATCTCGCGCCCACTCGCTCCTACAACTTCCATCTTCCTCCCATCTCATTCCCAACTCCTCTCTACTGCCCCTAGACTGTCTCTGCTGGTCTTTGCTTCGCTCTTAGGCTGCTCATCGCTCCCTATCGCTCCCATCGTCGTCTTATCGCCTCTCATCGCTCTTTTCGTCACTCAGCAATGTCTCAAGCCAAGAGGACCTTCCCTGCTCTTGGGGAGAGGAACTATGGCTCCTGGGCTGATGATATGGAGGCCTACCTCAAGACACTTGACCTCTGGGACATCACTAGCGACCCTACAGCCGCTCCTGAGCTCTACTCGGAGACTACACCCACCATCGAAGACAAGAGGGAGCAGAGGAAGTGGGAGGCGCGAAAGGGGAGAGCTGCTGGAGAGATATGGTTGGCTTTGGAGGATGGGCAGAAGGTGCATGTGAAGGAGGTGAAGACGGATCCGTTGAAGATGTGGGAGAAGTTGAGGGAGGTGCATGTTCAGCAGAAGCCTGGTGCGCGTTTCAACGCTTATGATGTTCTCCTGGGCTTGAGGAAGGATGAGGGCGAGTCCCTGGTCTCTCTGATGGCTAGAGCGGACAAGGCCACGCAGGATATCCGCTCCCTTCGCCCTAAGGACTTCACCATCGAGCAGCTGGATGAAGAACTCGCTTCCATGTCTCTCATTCGCTCCCTCCCTGCTGAGTACAACAACTTCGTCTCCTCCCTGCTCCTGCTCGACTCTCTCAGCCTCTCGAAGCTCCAGAGCGCTTTCCAGAACGAGGAGGCTCAGCGTACGACCCGAGGCTTCTCCTCTACCCCCTCTCTCGCCCTCAAGGCCTCTGGCAGTCCCTCCTTCGCTCCTGACGTCCGCTGCTCGTTCTGCGACGCTGTAGGACACTCTGAGGCCTCTTGCTTCGCCAAGGAGAAGGCTACCAAGGCTGCGAAGGCCAAGACTGCTGAGCGTCGCCAGGAGCGGTCTGATCGTCGCAAGGGAGGTGCTAGGAGGCCCCAGAACGCGCAGGAGGCGTCCGAGACGCCTGGGGAGTCTGCTAACGCTGTGGAGTACGCTGGCAAAGCAAGTGTCGCTCTCTCTGCTTCTGAGCGCGTTTCTTGGCTCTCTAGTCCGGCAGCTGCTAACTGGAACACCGATACAGGCGCTACTTCACACATGACTCCCCATCGTCGCTGGTTCCGCTCCTACTCTCCCCACATCGTCCCTGTTCGCCTCGCCAACAACCAAGTCATCTACTCGGCTGGGATGGGGTCTGTGGTGTTCGAGCCGTTGATTAGAGGGTCTATCGCGCCTGCTGTAGTCTTCCACGATGTCTTACATGTTCCTCAGCTTGGATCGAATCTATTATCTGTCTACCACCTTACCAGAGCGAAGGGCTATCGCTGTGAGATCCAGGATGCGACCGCTTCGTTCTACCTCAGTGGCAAGCTCCTGTTCACCGCCTCTGTCAACGATCGCAACACTGGCTACTTGGATGGTCGTACCCTTGTCCCTCCATCGCAGTCTGCCTCTATAGCGGACGCTTGTCCTCTGGACTTGTCCCTTTGGCACCGTCGCTGCTCCCACCTCAACCATGACGACCTCTTGCTCATGAAGCGCAAGGAGCTCGTCACTGGTCTCTCTATTCGCTCTAGTAGCGCTCCTGACCCTATCTGCGAGCCTTGCATCGCTGGTAAGCAGCACCGTCACAATGTCCCTCAGCACGCCACTAGGCCTTCAGCCGCCCTTGATCTTGTTGTCTCTGACCTCAAGGGGCCTCTCCCAGTTGCGTCTATTGAAGGCTACAAGTACTGGATCACCTTTATTGACGCCCATACTCGCTTCTTTGTCGTCTCCTTTCTCAGGAAGAAGAGTGACGCGTTTGAGGCCTTCAAAGCGTACAAGGCCTATGCTGAGAATGCGCTGGGGACGAAGATCAAGTGCACCTTGGATGACAAGGGTGGGGAGTACGTGAGTAAGGAGTGGGATGCGTTCTGTGTTCAGGAGGGGATAGTGCGGAAGCACACCGAGACGGACGAGCCCTACCAGAATGGGATCTCTGAGCGCGCTAACCAGACCATCCAGGCAGCCGTTACTGCTATGCTTATCGAAGCCAAGTTGCCTGCTTCGTTCTGGACTTATGCTGTTCGCTGCTTTGTCCATGTTCACAATCGCCTGCCCACCTCTTCTCTGTCTGGCGCGATTCCCTACTCTCTCTGGAAGAAGGGCAAGAAGCCGGACCTCTCTTACTTCAGGGTCTTTGGCTCGCTTGCTTATGTCCTGATTCGCAAGGATAAGCGCAAGGCTCTCCAGACCCATACCAGGAAGTGTATCTTTGTGGGTTATGCGGACGGAGTTAGAGCTTGGCTGTTCTATGACCCAGCTACTCGCAAGTTCTTCAACTCCTCTAATGCTGTCTTTGACGAGCGCTGCTTCCCTGGCAATTCGCGCTCTATCGACCTCTTTGGTGAGCCTTCCGCCTCTGTAGACGTCCCTGATCAGGGGGGAGACGCTCGAGAGCCTGCAGAGTTGCCGGCTCAGGGGGGAGATGAGGAAGAGGTTGATCCTGCTCCTCTGCCGGCTCCTGCTCCTGTCTCGCGTTCTCCCTCTCCAGAGCTCCCTCAGCCGGCTATACCCCCTCCAGACGCTCCAGATATGTCTCCTGCACCACCTCCAGCTGCGCCACGCTCCAATCCACCTCGAGGCTCTCGCCCTAAGCGCTCTTTGAACTGGAATGCTCTAGAACGCGATAACACTGCTCCTGCTCACTCCAGAGTGTCCCCTGCTGCCCAGACTCCTCCGCCACCGTCTCCGGCCTCTAGTCCCGATCCATTAGCTCTAGACTCGCCTCCAGCCGCTCCTGCTCTTGACTTGGAGCCTGCTCCTGTCTCTGATGATGACGATGAGCTTAGGCTGCCTGGAGCGCTAGGAGAGGACTTGGACTCTGCTGAGGCGATGTCTGCTGCTATGGAGCAAGTCCTGACTGGCCAGGTCATCGAGTACTGGTCCTGGGAGGAGGCAGCAGAGCATGCTTTCGCGTCTCTGGCTGAGAGCGCGTTCAAGGGTGCCGAGCATGCTGGGGAGCCTCGGACTTTCCATGAGGCGATGCAGCGTCCCTCTGAGGAGCGCCAGCAGTGGCTCAAGGCTGCTCAGGACGAGATTCAGTCTCTGATTGAGAATGGCACCTTCGAGCTCGTACAGTGTCCTCCTGGTCGCAAACCCATTGGCAGTCGCTGGGTCTTTAGGGTGAAGCGCAACGCTGATGGGTCTATTGAGCGCTACAAGGGCCGTCTAGTCGCTAAGGGCTTCTCTCAGCGCCCTGGTTTCGACTACAATGAGACCTTCGCTCCTACTCCCAAGTGGGCCTCTCTTCGCACTATACTTGCTCTGGCCGCTCTGGAGGACCTGGAGCTTGAGAGCGTCGATATCTCGACTGCCTATCTCAATGGGACGCTTGAGGAGGACGTGTATATGCGTCAGCCTGAGGGATTTGAGGAGAAGGGTCCAGAGTGGGTCTGGAAGTTGCGCAAGTCGCTCTATGGCCTGAAGCAGGCTGGGAGGCGCTGGCACGAGAAGCTGAATGAGGTGCTGACTGAGAAGCTGGGCTTTGTGCGCCTGACTTGCGAGCATAGCGTCTGGGTCTTTGGGAAGGAGGATGTGCGTATCATCATTCCTGTCTTTGTCGATGACATGACTATTGCAGCCAAGTCTTCTGCTGCGATCCAGAAGGTCAAAGACGACTTGAGGCAGCACTTCAAGCTCCGGGACCTGGGTCCCACTTCCTGGCTTCTAGGCGTCGAGATCAAGCGTGACCGCTCCTCTCGGACTCTGACCATCTCCCAGCGCCAGTACATCCTCGATATCTTGCAGCGCTTCAATATGGCTGACTGTGACTCTGTCTCTACTCCCATGGACCCTGGCTCGAAGCTCAGTACGTCCATGTCCCCTCAGACGCGGGCTGAAGAGCTGGAGATGCGCTCTGTGCCCTATATCAATGCCGTAGGCGCCTTGGCCTATCTTGCTGTTGCAACGCGTCCAGACATTGCGTATGCTGTTGGAGTCCTGGCGCGCTTCAGCAAGAACCCTGGCAAGCGCCACTGGAGAGCTGTTAAGCATCTCTTTCGCTACTTGAAGGGTACTCTGGACTTGAAGCTCACTTACTCTCCCTCGTCGTCGCGTGAGCTGTTCTCCACCTTCACTGATGCTGATCACGGCGGCAACCCAGACAACGGTCGCTCTACCAGTGGCTATGTGGTCAAGATGGGTACTGGAGCAGTCTCTTGGTCTAGTCGACTTCAGTCTATAGTCACTCTGTCTACTACTGAGGCTGAGTATGTGGCTGCTGTCTCTGCTGCTCAGGAGATCCTCTGGCTGCGCAACTTCCTTACTGAACTCGGCTACTCTTTCGCTTCGCCCTCTACCCTCTACATCGACAATCAGTCTGCTCTGTCTGTGGCGAAGAACCCAGAGCACCATGGGAGGATGAAGCACTTGGACTTGCGGTTCTACTGGTTGAGGGATGAGGTTGCGAGCGGCAAGATTGGGCTGGCGCATCTTAGGACAGATGTGATGCCAGCGGATGGGTTGACCAAGGCCTTGGTGAAGGCAAAGGTCGAGAATATGGTTAGGTTGCTGGGGCTGATGTAGCGCAGACGTGGCACGTCAGGGGGGAGTATTGGAGGTAAAAAGTGCGCTGACTGGGGATTGAACCAAAACCTCCAGGTATGCATCCCTGCTAGTGGTGGTAACCACTTCGCTATTTTGGCTTCCTTTACCCTGGTGACTTAGCCCCTTTAACTCTGCGCTTTTCCCTTGCATTTCCCATACTGTACAGTTGGTTCCCACGCTCCCAGAAGAGCGAAAATGCGCTCCTGAGTCAAGCTCTCTTCCTTAGCATTAATAGAGCTTGACTCAGGTATGTCCCTCTGTATATTTCTGTACTCCTTAGCATTAATAGAGCTTGACTCAGGCATCTTTGT
>NW_006920499.1:0-3032 GCF_000344685.1 Gloeophyllum trabeum ATCC 11539
GTAAAAGTGGTGGCGTCTAGGGAATGGATTACATAAAAATGCAGATGCATCATCAAGGACGTGTGACTTGACCAAGTCCGAAGGAACTGAGGACCCAAAACTTCGGGAGCAGGTGTATGCTCCGGTAAACTGCGAGACCGGTATGATACTTGCAAGTCTCTCGCCATCACGGATAGACCTAGTTATCTTGTACATACCACTCGTTCTGTCCGGAGCCAAAGCGAACGGGGAGAACCACTCCACATAAGCCAAGTGCTTTGGAGAGGCCTTTCGAAATAACCGCGCCACGCCGTGACGGTGGTAAGGGGTAGTGCGAATACGACACGCACTTGTGCTACACGATAATCTGTGGCTGTATGAGTACAAGGGCTCAACTGCAACAAGTGACGCACCCCGGATGTCCATACCAGTGCCTACGCCCAGATTGACGAGCACTGTGTCGAAGCGGGCGGGCACCTCGCGCTCGCGTGAATCTCGACGCGATGGACGTACGTGGACGGCGTCCGATGTCTCTGAACCAAGTCCACGGTGAAATGGATCCTTGATCCAGAACTTGATCTTATGGAACACCGGGAGACGCTGGAATGGGAGGTATATGTTTGCAGCCGCCTGTTCAACCTGAAAAGCGGTCCATCTTGGTTCATGGTACTGAACCACGAAACGAGCAAAGGCAGCTTCAAAAAATTGAGCACCATACTGGAGTTTCACGGTAGATACTGGGACAGCCTTTACGGTTGGATGACGGGTCATTCGCAGGTGTGGACGTGAGCCCAGGTCACGCGGGTCAGGCATGCCGTCGGTCTGTGGAACGTCAGGTGGCGGGCAGCCAGCAACACGCCATTTGATATACTTCTCATGGCGAAGGACCTTTTCACGACGTGTCAGCCATTTTGTCATTTGCGGATATTCATCTTTGTGGTTTGTCGCACGATAGGCGTCCTTGGTGAAGTCGATGTGCAAGCGTTCGGTGTACTCCGTATTGTAGTTGTCCGTCGTGCCAAAGCACTTAATCGAGGCGATGTAATGGAGGAGAGAGTGTAGTTTCGGTATATTGAAATCACTCCGGATGCCGAGAAGAACAAATATATGCTTCGCCTGATGGAACTGTTGTAATGCTTCGTCAAGATGGTTTAGTGTCTCATCAGTGTGAGCAGGGTATTGGGCGAGGTAGCAGAAGTCCAGGATAGCCCTAACAGCTTTGATTAGGGTCGCAGTCGAGTGGCCGTCGGGCAAACAGACATCGACAACAAGACCCAAAAGAATTTGGCACATTTGTGAATGCTCCCGACCCGTAACTCTGGACAGCGTGCTGATTCCTTTAGTGAAGAGGCGTATGCTATGATTTGGTGGAAAGCGGCGGCAGCGCGCATCAACCTCAGCCGCGCCACAAGCCTTCGTCACCCAGCTGATGATGTGCTTCATAACACCTTGATAGAGCTGATGCAGTATGTCCGGTGTGATGGTCTGGAAGATATCCACGTACGGTAAGCCTTCCCAGAATGGATGCTGCACAGGTTTAATCCCGGCGGCAGCGCAGGCTTTCACGAAGACAAGAGGGTTCCCATCCGTAATACTGGAAAGGGCATTCAGAACTTGTTCGATATCGCGCAACTTGTCTCGGTCCCCATATTCACCCAGTTCATTATGAGGAACCGGGCATTTTGGGCACTCGCCTGTTTTGATGCCCGTGACCAGCAACTGCTCGGGATAATCACCAACAAACGTGGCAAAAATAGGGTGCAGGCGGCGATATATACCGTCGCCGCTTGCCATCGGCACTCCAAACTCTCCAGCCTTCTTCAGCGGACGTAGTATCCGGCTGACGCATGAATGAAAGAGGTTCGCGAGAGTGCGACGGCGAGACGCCTTATTCACGATATGTTCCAGCCGTGTTGTGGGAAGATACCCGAGCAGAACATGCCCGCCCTGAGAGGGCTTGCGTCGAATCTCCTTCGGAAGGTTCCCAATGGTCATATATATTGGGTATGCAGTCTTGTTACCGAACAATGTCACCTGTGTCTTGTCCGAGGAGATGATCACGGGGACTATTGTGGCCCCTGGCGTCTCCCTCTCGACAGCTTTCTACACAAGACCTCAGTTGCCGCTCGGCGGACGCTGGCTGGTGGAACGGGACTGACCTGAGTGTTCCACCACCATTTTCCAGTATGCATATCAGAGTACATACGGATCGTCTTATCGGCATCGGCATAGTGCCTCTCTGGCAACAGAATGAGGTCCTTCGCAAACTCGGGGTCGCCATATAAGGCTCGAATGCATTCAATTACATCTCGGTGGTATACTTCAAATGCTTCGTCGGCTATCACGACTTCCTCGCGTTTGAAAGCAGGCCGTCCAGGAAGATTGTCAATCATTCTATTCAACGCGTCCGTGTCTTTGAACGACAACCCAAGCGAGTCACAAACCTGGAATGTCAGGTCAGACGTATTCCACAGATCAGCGAAACGTGACCTGACTCACCCCTTCGATCTTCAGCAGCTCTGTCATAGCATTTGAGCCGGGACCTCGTAGCTTCGCCCATCGTGCAACCTCCCAGTCAATCTTCGAGTCAAACGGCGCGTAAGGATTGGTTGGTGAAGCATGTAACAGCTCCGAGTATTGCTGATGTGTTGTTTTGGCATGAGAGTTATTTGCAGTGGAAATGGGTGCACCTGCAGCTCCGAAGCAGAACCGGTCGACAAACGGCTTCCGGCGGAGCGCCTCCTCCGCAACCGCTCGCCCTTCGACCTCATCAGGCGACTATGCTGTCAACTCCGAGTCATCCTCGATGTCCCCGTCAGACGAGTTCGTGGGTTCGGGAGTGGCGCCTTCGCAGGGAGGCTCCCAATGGTCCTCGAGATCTAAGTCCTCAGTGTCCTGTTCATCATCTTCGCTTTCCGACTCCCCCTCTTTGTCATATTTCTCTTGTTCCACTGATATATCAGTTTCTAGGTCTCCATCATCCGGAAAACCGAACACTTCTGCCCCATACGAATTACCGAAGTAGTCGCCGATGAAGGATCGGATATGCAGTC
>NW_006920499.1:3244-6287 GCF_000344685.1 Gloeophyllum trabeum ATCC 11539
CAGGCTTACTTGTCCGTTGGAGATGAAATGTATACCCTGCCAGACTGAAGTCGTTCCCGCAGCCTGAGCACTTGACCATTGTCGACTTTGGCGGTAACAGTGGCTCCCGAACAAGATAGAATCAAAGCTCTGTACTGTTGCAGATTTGTTAAGAAGGTTCTTGCCAGGAGCAAAGGTATGTACTTAGCCGGTCCAGACGGCCTGGCGGCACACGGACCATGTCGGACATACACGCGAGGAGCGGAGCATGAATTGCAGCCGCGTCATCTCACTTGCTCCCCACGCTTTTTCGCTGCCCTCTCACCCTCTGTCACCAGTGCTGCCTTGTTGGAGTCAACTGGACTCGTGGCACTGCCGCACTACTTCCCGCTCGCACCTCTGACTTGCTGACAAGAACGTAACTCAATGGCGAAACCACAGACTCAGGATGTGGATGTTAGCGTACCGTCCTCAGCACTGACAAATCGTGCTCAAAAGGCTGCGGCGACACGAGCGCGCAACAAGGTCGCGCAGGAGGCCAAAGACGCCCTGGAGCTACAAAAGCCAAAAGGTAAGTAGCTCACCATGTATCCAGCACCTAGAATGACTTATTCTAGCATTACGTGCCAGTCGACCGTAATGCAAAAGCAAAAGCTGTCGCAAACGCAGGTAAGCGCTAGGCCTCTACTAAACCAACAAGTAGGTGAACTCACGGTGATGCAGTGTGGATGAAGAAGACTGAAGCGGCCCCTAATCGGAAGCGCGCTGGATCGGGAACGATGCCCACGATCGCAAAGGAGGCCAAAAGATCCAAGAAGAGTAAGTCACATACACCACTATAATTAACAATGATGTGACCTCTTCACGTTCCCAGGCGAAAAGGCTGCCGACCAGAAGGCCGAGGAACCAGCGCGCAGTAAGTCAACCATGTAGTTTATTAGAAGCTTATACAATGATATGCCTTGCAGGATATGCTGCACCGTTGCTCAACGCGTCCGATGCTGAGTCAGCATCTGAGGAAGAGGAACAGCACAGCGACGATGCGGAGCACGTTGAGCTTGAGGGCGAGCTGTTGGAGTCAGATGACGAGCGGCTGATGGGACTTGCTCCTGCCGGGATGGCCCATGCCCTGGGAGCGGAAGTAAGGGTCATGCTGCTCTCGGAATATGTCTAATCTTGTTATATTTGCCAGGCGGCATCGTGGCAAGGTGCGGAAGACGACTCCGACCCTGTACTTCATGTGCCCCCCAAGTATCAGCGGAAGTCCTTCAAGTCTCGTAGTTCAAGTCAGTCATCATTCGACTCGAGCTACATCAGTGTACCCGAAGACGACGACTCCGCTATCGAGGACACTGAGGCGCCTGTTCCACCTCTTAGCGTGGCCAAGCAACCATCAGTCCGTCCTAAGGCGTCAAAACCTTCGGATGCAGCTCGGAGATATCTGCCTGGATCAGCGGATCTTTTCGACAGTGACGAGGATGTTGTCGTGGCGCACCCGTATGAGGAAGCGCCTGGCCCGGGGATGAAAGCGACGAATAGAGGACGCAAGAAAACGGCTGAGGTGCGTGCGATATCACTCTGCTGAGGGCACGGCCTGTAGTATCTTTATCACGGCAGAATGTGTACACAGACTCTTCGCGTCCAGTGAAGTCGAAGCGAAAGTTGATACAGGAGTCAGAGGTACGTTATGGCTGCCTCACACCATGGGAATAACACATTGTGACAGATTCGAAGGCTCCCCGTTGGCGCAACTCTGCAACCGGAGCTGGCCACGAGCAAGCCGCTGCCGCTCCTGCATTTCGAGCGCGCTCTACAGCCATCGACTCTACCGTCGTGAAGCATGATGTATGTGACGTTGTCTCTCAAAATGGACGCGGCGCCCACTACGATATGACGGAGCTCGTCTACAACCCTCGAGGCACCCTCAATCTGACCGCGCAGACAAGAGAAATCCAGGAGGTTGTGCGGATCGCCATTGACATCATTACAGTCGGTATTCTTATGGACGAGGCCTATCCAGACATGGGAGATAAGATTAAGTTGGGTGTTGATGCGTGTGCTGATGCTGCAAGGGAGTTGGGAGATGATTATCTCCCCATCCTTCAGAAGCTGAAGGATAAGAGGGAGAAAGTGTTCCGTCACTCTCTCGGTGCTTTGGTAAGTGCTCTACCTCTCTGTAATTCCATACTAAGGATGTATAGCCTGTTGGCCGAATAAGCCTCACCCGCGGAGAAATACGCACCGTCGCAGTTGCTCAGGTGGTCGGGCATTACGGTCTCACTCAAGGATGCGGCGAGTACGCTGCCGGTCTACTTCAAGGGCAACGATACATCTTTCCTGGCGACTTACGTGTACGTGCCATGTTCGAGCCCTTGGTGGCTTTGTCCCTTGTCTAACTGAGTATCCTACTCTTCGGGACAGCCGGGCGGGCGCTTCAAGAGCAAAGAGCCATACCGTCATCCGGCGGTCCTCAATGTCTTACAGCAAGCTATCTTTACAGGACGAAGCTCGTTCGCAAGTGGTCATATCCAATTATTCGAATCTAGCTCAAAGGATTATCCCGACGAGAAGGAAGTCCCACTGGCAATGTTAGCTCTCGTGTCGACGGCAGTAAGTACCTGCATGTTTTCTCCATGACATACTAACATGATCCCTGTCTCCGATGCTTCTAGATTCACGCCGCGATCGATGAATGGAGCTCGGGTACAGTTATGCAGCTCGACTTCAGCGGGAACCGATTTGCCGCGGTCTATACTGCTCACAAGGACACCCTCAAGCACATACAGAAGACCTCGCCGAAGTTCTACCATGAAACAATGGCGTATCTCTTCAAGACAGCACGGTACATTTAAGTATCCCTTCACCTTACTTTACGCTTATCACTGGCTGCAGGGGTGCTACGTACGATCGTGCTGGGGGGGATGTCGTGAATTCGGCCATCACTCTGATGGATCTCTCCGGGCTGGACTGAGTTTGTATGCTTCGGTCGTGATTCAATTTGTCTTCTCTACTACTGTAGCATTGAGCAATTGCAATATAATGTTGATGTCTAATCATATAATCG
>NW_006920500.1:0-2501 GCF_000344685.1 Gloeophyllum trabeum ATCC 11539
GCTGTGCTGATCGATAGTACTGCAAGTTCTTGTGATCACAGTAGACTGTGACTGGATGGGGTGCGCCCTCGAAGTAGTAGTCCCAATTCTGTAGTCCTCGGATGATTGCCAGAAGCTCCCTATCGTAGATTTCATAGTTTCGTTGAGCCTTGTCAAATGCCTGTGAAATATATCCGCATGGGTGCCAGTCTCCATTTACATCCTGTTGGCGTAGGACTGCCCCTGATGCAAACTTGGATGCATCGGTTTCCAGAATGAATGGTTTGGATTTGTCCGGCATCATCAGCACTGGTTCTTCCAGGAACTTCTGCTTCAAGGTTTCGAATGCCGTTTGACATTCAGCCGTCCAGTCCCAAGGATGATCCTTCTTGGTGAGTTCGTTCAATGGTCGAGAGATGTTGGCAAAGTGTGGAATAAACCGTCGGTAGAAGTTGCAGAATCCTAAGAATGACCGGACGTCCTTCAATTTCCTAGGGACAGGCCAGCTTGCTATTCCTTTCAATTTGACTGGATCCATGCCCAAGTGGTTTTCCTTGACGATCAGTCCAAGGTATTCCACTTCTGGTTGACAAAATAGGCATTTTTCCAATTTGAGGAATAGGTCGTTTTCCCTTAATCGTGCCAAGACTCGTTTTGTTCTTTCCGTATCTTCTTCAGCTGTCTTGGAGAAGATAAGGAAGTCATCCATGTATATGATGAGCCATCCTTCATCAATCATGTCTTTGAATAGTTCGTTCATCATTGACTGGAAGGTTGCCGGTGAATTGCATAGGCCAAAGAACATGACGGTTGGTTCAAACAATCCTCGATTGGTTTTGAACGCTGCTTTCCATTCGTCGCCTTCTTTGATACGGACATTATTGTAGCCTTTGCGGACATCCAATTTGGTGAAAACCTTTGCCCCTTGTAGCTTGTCCAAGATTTCGCTGATCAGGGGAATTGGATAGGCATTCTTGACTGTCCATTCATTGAGATACCGGTAATCTTGGCAAGGCCGTACGTCTCCATCCTTCTTGCCTACGAAGAAGAATGGTGATGCCATAGGGGATTTAGATGGTCGGATGTAGCCTTTTGACAAGTTTTCCTTTAAGAATTCGTCCAGTTTCTGTTGCTCTAATGGTGACATGGGATAGAGCTTCTGATTCTTTGGAACGAATCCTTCTTTGAGATCTATTGCATGATCATAAGGCCGTCGTTCAGGGAATCGTTCCGAACTTTTCTTGTCAAAGACGTCCGCGAATTCCTTGTACCGTTCAGGTAATTCTGCTTTGCTTTTGGCTTCCTTCTCAGCTTCTTGAGCCATCCGCATTGCAGGGTTGACCTTCTTGCCAGTGTCCGTTTGTCCAGTGATAAACCGTATGAGGAGATCGTCTTCCTCTGCCTTAGTTCGTGCAATTAGGGCGTAGATGTCATCCAATTTGATCTTCCATTTTGGTGTACTTTGGAAGATGGGGTCATCGACATGTGCCAGCAGTGGTCCTTTGCAATATTGACGTTTGATGGAGAATTCTTCATCAGGGATTTCTTCGATGGTTACATTTAGGATGGATTTTCTTCTCCCGAAGTCAATCCGCCCAGTGACCCAGTTAATCTCTGGATTGTTCTTCTGTAACCACGGTAGCCCCAAGATAACGTCTTCTTTCCCCAGGTCGGTGACCAAAAATCGGACAGAGCGGACTCGATCTCCAATCTTCATCTGTAGGAATGCGGCCTTGGTAATGAGGCCTTGCCTGTTCTTGGTGCCATCAACATTAAAAACCTTGATTGGTCTCGGTATAGGGACCGTCTTCAGCTTGTTTGTCATCACAAACTTCTGGTCGATAAAGATTCCTCCAGCCCCTGAATCAATGAGGGCTTCTGCAGTCGTTTCAGCGCTTCCCTTTCCACGTGATAGCAAAATATTGATCTTCATTGACTGGTCAACAGTCTTTGCTATTGTTACAGTAGAAAGGTAGGAATGAGACGAGCCTGACGCTGATACAGGTCGTCTTAAGCAAAATCCTTCTCCGCCATATCTTCGAGAAGCTTGATCTTGTCATTCTCTTCAAGTTCCGCCATCATGGCTTTGATCTTGGCGATATTGGACACTTCTTTGTCTGAGTCTTCTTTGACTTCTGCGGTACGGACAGGCCTTCTGTCTGGCTGTCTTCCTTTGTCCTGCTTGTGATCCGCAGCTCTGTGGCCAGTCTGACCGCAAGTGAAGCATCGTCCTTCCTTCATGTACTTTTCCCTTTCGCTGGTCGATAGGCGATCGACGTCCATAGCATTGGGGTCCTTCGTGGGAGGAGTGTACCTTGGAGTGACAAGGTTTCTGGTCTGTCCAACTCCCTTATATCGGTTGATGACCGCTCTCGCCCGTCGATACTGGTTGTCGAACCGGGATGTGGCTTCATACCATTCATCGATCGTCTTAGGCATGTGTTCCATGCCATAGACCTTCTCGACTAGCTTGTTCTGGAGTCCCTCTTTGAAGTACTCGATCAAGGATACGTCTTCAGTGA
>NW_006920500.1:2983-6231 GCF_000344685.1 Gloeophyllum trabeum ATCC 11539
CATGACTGGTGCAGCAACGCCTGCTCCAGCCGCTTGGGCAGTGGGATCGATCGGGTTCGTCATGGTTCTGGTTCAAGGGACGGGATTCCACTAGGGAGTCCAACGAGGATGATCAAGAGTAGAGGAGGGGTTGCCTAGGCTTGAAGAAGTCGGCAAGTGTCGTAGAAGAGTTCAACCTAATGTTAGGAAGCGATGTCCTAACTAGTCGTCTTGAGATAACTGGGCCACGTGCCAACAGTTATGTCGTCACTACCTCAGTAAGCGTACTGAAAGGTAGGTCTGGCCGGGCCAATGCCAACGGTCAAGTCAAGAGTCCAGGTAATCGCTGTATTCAACAGGAGGTTGAACTAAGGAATACATGGGTTTTCCTACAGTATATATAGTAACTGGTATAGGGGTTAATACCCAAAGAAGAGAACAATAAGAAAGGACGCGTAAGCCATCCTGTGAGAACGTAACTCAGAGAAATGAGAAATACAAGGGCGCCCATTGGTAGAAGGTGAGTCAAGGAAGATAACGTGTGAGAAGAAGATAGCGTCCATGGGAAGGTCTACTCGGAGAAAGGTACTGTCCAATAGCAATGCTCGGAATGGAAATGGAATGAGATAAGCATGGGAAAATCATAACAGCAGCCACAGACACTATGACTCGTCGCCGTACGTGTCGTATGCACCTCCTTACACGTATCAGACTCAATCGTCCCCAGACGGTTGCCTCTCTCACTCGCCCCATTCTGTCTGACCACCCGTCCCCAGACGATTCTCCCTTGCATTTCCCTCTTGCTTCACCTGTCTCATTCATTTACCGCATACACGCCAATGGCACTGGCAATCGTCCCCGGACGATTGCCCCGGCTCATCTGATGTTTCTCACACCTCAACCGTCTCGGGATGATTGCCCGCACTCATCCCACGTATCTGTCATTCAACCGTCTCGGGACGGTCGGGCTACGCTTGTTGACTTCTCATACTTCGCACACCAGTCCTTCGGATCCGTCTTGTCAAATATATATATTCTTCTCTTCTTCTCTTCTTCTCTCTTCTGCCACCGCAGGTTCCCATCCATTGTTCTTATATACATCGCATCCTCCCCCGTTTCCCTCTCTCCCCTCTGTTTCCTTCTCTCCCCTCTGTTTTCCTCTCGCTCCCTCACATCTACTGTCTCCATGCCTCAGCCCGAGCCTTACCCGCACATCCCCGCCGTCGCCGGGTACCTCAACGCGGAGAACATTCGTATGTTCATCGGGGATATCGTCATGGTCACCGTCGGCATCGCCCAGGTTCGTCCCGTTCGTCTCTAAGCCCGTCACCGCCTTCACATCCAGTCCTCCCGACAGCGCGCCAGCGATCGCATCATCTGCCCAATTCCAGGCAGGTCCTGGTATTGCGTCTGCGTCCATCTCATCCCGGTGCGTATCGCTTCCCCTTCATTCGTCTCTCACTCACGCTCCCTCTAGGGTACCGTCATCCCTCCTGGCGTAATGTACTGCCAGCTTTGGGCCACCGTCCTCTCGCCACGTGGACTGCAGCACATCCGCTTGCGCGAGCTCGATCTCCCCTTCGAGGCCATCTGTACGTCCTTCCATTCGTATCTCGTACCCTCCGCATCACTTACTTGCATCTCTTCTCCGTAGCTCTCTCCCACTTGGCCGCGGACATCGACAGGGCCAACGACCCCGCCGTCATGCAACTCATCAACGACTTCCACCCCTCCGTCTGGCGTACGTGCCTTCCTCTTCTATCTTTCGTCCTTCGTCGCTCTTACTTACATCATCACTTACAGCACTCCTCGACCGCATCCATAACCCGCCCCGTGCAGACATCACACCCCTCGGCCCCGTCGATGCCTACTCCCCCCGCTTCCCTCACCAAGACGCTCTCATCCGCAGGCCCGGTATGTTCTTTTCTTGACATTCCTTTCCTCTTCTCCATGCACTAACATCTCCTCCCTTTCCCCTCCAACAGATCTCCCATTCATCTTCGAGTTCAATCTCGTCAGCGCCCACGAGCTCGGCCCCGACTGTCTCCGTCTTCGCCAAGACGCTCTCCGTCTCACCTCCGTCGACAGCCACCTCCCGTCCTGGGAGGTCCCCGATAGCGAGAGCGACGAGGAGTCCGTCTCTGAGATGCTGGGACGCAGGCCAATCGAGGAGGTCAATGACTGAGCGCGGTACTATTACTCTACTTCTCTGCCTGATTGCTATATGTTTTTATGTACTTTGTAAATAAATACATGACTTTAACTATGTTTCTTGACTTTTGGCCTTCCTCTCGTGAAATTATATAGCCACGGACACTCTGAATCGTCCCCGGACGGTTCGTATGCTCTTTCTTACATGTACCAGACTCGATCGTCCCGGGACGTTTGCCCGCCTCACTCTGCCCACTTCGCCTACCCAACCGTCTCGGGACGGTTCGCCCCTGCTTTTCGCTCTCAATACACAAGTTTATGTCCATTTTGATTACGTAATTCTTACCCTAACGTCCTTTGTAGTCTCTCACTACAACCCATTTACTAGTCACACACTACAAAATACCCAGTACTAAGCCTATGCTAAGCCTAACCTATTAGAATTAGACCTCTATGTATAGAGAGTTTGCGATGCAATGCACCATGTTAAATTGGTGTTGCGCGCGCCACCTGGGTACATTGCGCAGCGCAGCGGAGAAGTAACCCGTTTTCTAAGGTCAAGTAACAAGGTGTATCTTGCAGCGAAAACGAACAGATAATGGGGTCCGCCGGATCTGCTGGATCTGCACGATGCTTAAGCGGCACTGCTTCAGCGACACATTTGGAATTCATTCAGTGTCCTTGCTCCACATACATCTTCAGTTTTGATTGTTAACAGATTGGCCTGTCTCATAGGATGCATCCTGTTTGCTGAAGCGACGTACTCACAATCCAGCCCGATCCTTCAGCACTGTGCTTAAGCACTTCGCCCTCGCTGAATGCTTAAGCATATCCCAGTTGGCGCAGTCGGCAAACGCTGAAGCACATTGCAGTGGGCACACGCAAAGGCTTAAGCCATCGATATCTTTGGGGCGCCTAGCGCTGAAGCAGGGAACTGTCGGCTAGCGCTTAAGCAGACGTCATTATTGGACTAAGACTTTGATACGTATCACTTCAATGGGCTAGGATGCCTAGGAAATGTATCATGATCATCGAGGAGATGAAGCAGTCCCTCGCAGTGGATGTTGCGTAGCAGCTTCCGACTGGCGAACACTTCTAGGCATGATCACTTAAGCACT
>NW_006920501.1:0-6215 GCF_000344685.1 Gloeophyllum trabeum ATCC 11539
GGCTTGTTAACTTTTTGCAGGAGCAAAAAGGACTTACCGAGGGGGGTGATATGGATACATCGGGTTTGCACGCATTTGCCTATTTCCTATTTTCGTATGTTTAGCCGTATGTTATTTCCTGAACACTCTTCCTTAGTTATTCCACAGACATTTTCCGAAACATATGATTTCATTATGTCGATTACTTCCGCTTTAGGTCTACGTCATACTGTCTCAGTTACTGCATTTATTTAGCTGTACTTCGTCGAATATACGCCAGAATTCTCCTCTCGCGTCTAAGTCTGACCGGTTTTCAGCCCGAAGACGTGGGTGTAATCACAAGGTGGTCCTGCGGCGCGTTGACAAGCTGGACCTGCTGTCGCCAGTCAACCATCAGGGACCGCCAGCCCAGCCGCACGGTGGTCTCTGCACCCTGGCATGCTGCAAGAGCTTGCTCATAGATGGTGGGCACGCGCACTACTCGTCCGTGCCGGACAAGCTCAAGAAGCTGACTATCGTGATAAGGGGAGAGACCGAGATACATCCGTAGCACAACCATCTTGAACAGGATCGCGCCGGCGACATGCACTATTGTGTCCAGTCCCAATCCAGGATGGGTGTAATCCCGCGGATTACTCCGGCGCGCGTCCCAAACTTTCAGCCACAGCGCTTCCTAATAAGGACTCGACACTTCCATTTCTGTCACGACTTCACTCGACTTCGAATATAAGCTACATTTCTGTCAAGACTCTATTTCATTTATTCTTCTGTGATATTATCATGTTGTCGCGTCCGACTTATAAGTCGACGCTCCCCAGTTATGTACCCTAGTTCCGTTTTCCCCCACCTGCTCGAATACGACGATTGGTCTCGTTCTTTCCGCGCGTGCCGTTCTGAGTGTTGCCCGTCCCTGTCGGGCTTCCACTTTTTTTTGAACGCCGACCTCTACCGTCTCCTCTCTGTCTTCTCAGGACGCTCGTCAGAGCTTCCTTGAAACTGCCGTTTACTGTTCCGTTTCTGTTACTGTCTACCGCTCCGATCTCCACCTACCGTTTACCGCCTAGTCAAACTGGCTCCTTCGACACGTGCAAGGAAACAGCGACTGGCTTCTCGGGACGTCCACACCTCGGACAACAACATATCACCCTCTTCATCACCGCTGAGTACTCCCCCTCCTTCTCCACCATTGCCACCTCTTCCTCCCTCTCCTATCCTCTCCTCAGACTCAGACTCAGACTACGCCGTATCCTCCTCCCGTACAACTATGTCGAGACGCAGCCGTGCGAACGCAACGGTTGAACATGCTTCCATCAAGACTCCACCCATCTTGACGCCTGGTGAGCTCACCCCGGCCACCATCCGCGATTGGGCCGAAGCTTGTGAAGCATACTGCGAGAACAAGACGGGTCTCGAACCGACCGACTACGTGCAAAAGATTGCGTACGGCATGCAGGACCCACGCCTTCGCGATTGGTACCGCGTCAACAAGGCTCGCGTTAACGCCCTTACCTTGGACGCATATATCGCAGAGTTACGTACCCGCTACCTTCGTTCTGACTGGGAGGATGTCCTCCGCCGTGAACTTCTAGCTTCGCGTCAGAACGACTCACCCTTTTGGGACTGGCAGACATCTTTTCAGTCACAAAACTGTCTACTCCGCGGCACTAGTTCCCACCTAAACGAAGCCGACGTCCGCAAGCACCTCGATGCTCACATGCACCCCGAACTCATCTCACGCTGCACCCGCGAGAAGATGCAACAGGAAGTCCTCTTCAAGGATTGGCTCGAGGCGGTTCAACACCTCGACGAAGAACGTATCGAAGAAGAAGTCAGGATCGCCCGTGTCCTCAACAAGCGTCACCCTCAGCGTACCTTCACCTCTATCTCCACCACGGCGACTTCCTCGACGACCGCTCCATACGCTCCTATGAAGAAGACTCCCGCCTTGCCGAAACTGACGGAAAACGAGAAGATCCTCCTCGCGAAACATCGAGGATGCTTCAAGTGTCGTCGTTTCAATGTCAACCATCAGTCCAAAGACTGCCCGAACGGTTTCCCCGCCGCCGCTGGTTACAAGGAACTCACGGTGGCCGACACCATCAGTAACCGGAACCCCAGGACAACGACCGTCAACGCCGTCAACGCCGTTGTCGACGACGCTGAAGTGGACGAACCGGACGTGATAGGCGTGATCATGCCCTCGGCCGTCCTGGACCCAGGCGACGATACTGATGAGTGTGTTCATTTGTCCTTACCCCACCTTAACCTCCCCTGCATTATCGACGGGCCGTCTATAGACGAACCCCTCCCTATTTCCGCTATGCTTGATTCCGGCTGTGGAATGACCTTGATCTCTGACGAGCTCGCACAGAGACTAGGTCTACGGCATTTTGCACTGCCCAAACCGAAGGCAATCTCGCTCGCCCTGGACTCTGAAGGAGTTGATAAAGTTGCAGTTAGTTTAACCCAATGGGTTCGCGTTTCCGTTTCCCTTCCTGATCATTCTTGGCGCTCTCGCCCTGTTCGAGCTCTTGTAACACCTCGTCTCTGTGTCCCCCTTCTCTGTGGCCTCACCTTCATGTCTTGGAATCACCTCTCTCTCGATCTCGAGGATCGTAAATGTATAGATAAACGCAGTGGTCATGACCTCTTGAACCCCCCTCCGCTGATCCCCCGCGAGATACCGCAACCCCCCCTTAGGTCAGACGAACTACATGAACGCGACATGATCTGTCTTCACCGCCGTGAAACAATTGCGGAATTAAAGCAACGTCTCAAACCCATACGCGCGAACATCGATTCTGTCGCGTTCATAACAAAACCCTTTGATTACGTGGCTGCCGTACGTGACCGCATACAAACGCTGACTTTACAGGATGAGCTCGACAAGCTCAATGCCCAATACAAAGCCGAATACGCAGACCTATTCCCAGACGACATCCCCCATGTGACACGGCTACCGAACGATGTCTACCATCGAATCAAGCTTAAAGACCCCAACAAGGTTATTTCTGGACGGCTTTACTCTTGCCCAAAAAAATACAAGGACGCCTGGCATACCCTACTCGAACAACACCTACAAGCAGGTCGCATGCGCGAAAGCTCCAGCCCGTATTGTTCCCCTTCATTTTTAATCCCGAAGGCTGACCCCACAGCTTTGCCCCGCTGGGTGAACGACTACCGCGAGCTCAATGCAAACACGGTCCCGGACAGCCACCCGCTTCCGCGAGTGGACGAAATACTATCCGACTGTGCTAAAGGCCGGTTTTTCTCAAAGATAGATATGACTAATTCCTTCTTCCAGACCAGAGTCCACCCGGACGACGTGCCCTACACTGCTGTCTGGACGCCTTTTGGTCTCTACGAGTGGCTGGTCATGCCCCAAGGGGGAAGGAATGCGCCTGCGACGCACCAACGCCGCATGTTCTCTGCGCTGCGAAAATACATTGGTAAAATCTGCCACGTCTACTTAGATGATATAGTTATCTGGTCGAACACGCTCGAGGAACACCAACACAACGTCCGCCTCATCCTCGATGCTCTCCGCTCCTCTTCCCTCTTCTGTTCCCCCAAGAAGACGCAACTATTCTGTACAGAGATCCGGTTCCTCGGTCACGTCGTGTCCACGCGAGGTATAGAAGCTGACCCTTCTAAGGTAGACAAGATACTCGACTGGCCGGTACCGAAGTCGGCCTCAGATGTCCGGTCTTTCTTGGGCCTCGTCCGGTATATCTCGACCTTCCTCCCGAAGCTCGCTGATCACACCGTCGTCCTTACCCCATTGACCACCAAGGATGCAGAACGCGAATGGCCCGGCTGGACAAGTGACCACCACGCCGCCTTCGAAGGTATCAAACGACTAGTGGTCAGCCGTGAATGCCTGACCACGATCGACCATAATAACATGGGTAATAATAAAATATTCGTTACTACTGACGCCAGTCAATATAGGACCGGTGGCATGCTATCGTACGGCGAGTCTTGGGAGACCGCGCGGCCAGTAGCCTTCGACTCGTTGCAGATGAATAGCGCACAACAAAACTATCCGGTCCATGAGCAAGAACTCTTGGCCATCGTCCGTGCTCTTGAAAAGTGGAGAGTCGACCTCCTCGGTGTTCCATTCACTGTCTATACAGACCACCGTACGCTCGAAAACTTCCATACACAGAAACACTTATCACGCAGACAGCTTCGATGGCAAGAATTCCTTTCACAGTACGACTTCGAAATCAAGTACATCAAAGGCGAGGACAATACTGTAGCGGACGCTCTTTCACGAACCCCCGCCCCTGGGACGTTCGACGAAGAGGTCGTCGCTGTTGCCAACGTCCAAGAAACGCCGATGAGTACTTCCACCGCTCTCTCTAGAACTGCTCCCCATCCGCACACTGTTGCGGCTGCGATGAGCATTGCGACTGATCATAAATTCCTTGACGAGCTACGCGCCGGCTACAAGACAGATCGTTTCTGTCAAAAACTACTCGAAACTATTGGGTCCACCCCTAGTCTCGAGGTGCGTGACGGTTTATTATACCTCGCTGATCGTCTAGTAGTACCCCGCGTACACAAGCTTCGCGAAACGCTGTATCGTCTAGCCCACGACAATCTGGGACATTTTGGGTTCGACAAAACTTACGCCTCACTCCGCCATTCCTACTACTGGCCCAACATGAGGCGAGATCTAGAAGAGTCGTACCTACCATCCTGTCCCACCTGCCAACGGAATAAGGATATGACGCAGAGGCCCAAAGGCCCCCTACACCCGCTTCCAATCCCCGATGGTCGTTGCGACTCCATCGCCATCGACTTTATAGGGCCGCTTCCCGTGGATAGCGGCTACGACACAATTGTCACCATCACTGACCATTTAGGTTCTGATATACAGGTCCTACCTACTCATTCCACGCAGACAGCGGAGCAGTTTGCAAATCTGTTCTTCGACAAATGGTATTGCGAGAACGGTTTGCCTATCGACATCGTCTCTGACCGCGATCACCTGTTTTTATCTAAATTCTGGCAATCCCTGACTAAACTTGCAGGAGTAAAACTGAAGATGTCTACAGCTTTCCACCCCGAGACCGACGGCTCTAGCGAAAGGACCAACAAGACGGTCAACCAACTCCTCCGTTACCACGTCGACCGGAACCAAAAGGGATGGGTCAAGGCCCTCCCTCAGGTGCGCTTCGCCATCATGAATACAATTAACACATCCACAGGTTATTCCCCCTTTCAACTACGCTTTGGGCGTAGTCCCCGAGTCATTCCGCCCCTACAGACTCAAATATCCTCGTCTTCCGTCGATCTTAAGGCCGCAGAACTCCTCGCAAATATCGAAGCTTGCGTTGCCGACGCTCGCGACGAACTCCTCGCGTCCAAAGTCGACCAGGCCTTCCACGCCAACAAATCTCGGGGCAAGGAGACTCGTTTCAAGATCGGCGATCTGGTTATGCTCTCCACGAGAAACAGGCGGCGTGAATACAAGTCCAAGGGAGAAAAGCGTGTCGCTAAGTTTATGCCACGCTTTGACGGTCCTTATCGAGTTACTGACGCTTTTCCCGAGCGGTCTGTCTATACCTTAGACCTCCCGAACACCCCCAACATATTCCCGGAATTTCACGCCAAACACCTCGTCCCCTACCACGCGAACGATCCACAGCTCTTCCCTGGTCGTGAACTACCCAGGCCCGGACCTATCGTCACGCCCAATGGAGAAGAAGAATGGACGGTCGAACGAATCATTGATCAACGCCGGCGTGGTCGAGGGTGGCAGTACCTTGTTCGATGGGCCGGTTATGATGAAGCAGACGACATCTGGTTACCAAGACGCGAACTCGAACAATCTACGGCGCTCGACAACTGGCTCAAGAGCCATCCTGAAGCTTCGCAATCTCCTTCGCCCGTCGCAAGTTCTTGACAATGGGGAAGGGTGTAATCCCGCGGATTACTCCGGCGCGCGTCCCAAACTTTCAGCCACAGCGCTTCCTAATAAGGACTCGACACTTCCATTTCTGTCACGACTTCACTCGACTTCGAATATAAGCTACATTTCTGTCAAGACTCTATTTCATTTATTCTTCTGTGATATTATCATGTTGTCGCGTCCGACTTATAAGTCGACGCTCCCCAGTTATGTACCCTAGTTCCGTTTTCCCCCACCTGCTCGAATACGACGATTGGTCTCGTTCTTTCCGCGCGTGCCGTTCTGAGTGTTGCCCGTCCCTGTCGGGCTTCCAATG
>NW_006920502.1:0-6000 GCF_000344685.1 Gloeophyllum trabeum ATCC 11539
CGATTAGGCTTTTCCCGACGAAGCGGGAGCAGCCTTGCCCTTGCCTTTGTCATTGCGAGCTTGCAGCAACGGGCAGGACGAGGCGAAGTGCCCGCCTTTGGCGCAAAAACTGCACAGCCCAAGGCGACGGCGACGATCCTTCTCCTCTTGTGAGAGCAGACCGCGCCGGATAGCGTCGACTTCCATCGGTACGACACCCGAGGGTGTCGACGACGAAGACGTCGGAGCTGAGGTGCTAGCAGAAGTAGTATAGTTAGTAGTTTGGGTTCGAGTAACATGAGAGGATGAAGAATAAGAAGAGGGAGCCTTAGCCTTAGTACGAGTCTTCTCAACCTCACGTTCGTGGAGGTTGTTGTCGAGCTCGATGGCAAGCTTGACGAATTCTTGGAAGTCGCCACGCTTCGTCCGGTGGGCTTCTTCCGGATACGAGCCAACTCGTCCTTGACAGTGTCCTTGAGACCCTTACGGAAGTAGCGAATCTTGATGTTTTCGCTGAAGTCGACGTCGGCAAGTAATTCGCTGAAGCGGGAGGCGTAGGCGGCAGCGGAGCCAGTCTGCTTGATCTCCTCGATCTTGTTCATAGCAGTGTTGCTGACGTTGGGATCTCCGAAGTGATCGCGGAAATCATCGCAGAAGCTCTCGTAGTCATCGAGGAGGTCGGGGCGTTGAAGCTTGAGCGCACGGTACCAGGACTGGGGATTGCCTTTGCCGAGATAGGTCCGTAGGTAGCCGGTCTTATGGCGATCAGTCGGGAGACGTGAGCCGGACAAGAAAATCGCATTGTCGATCTCGTCGAGGAAGGCGTCGACCTCCGCGGCGTTGCCGGTGAAAGTGCGGGGCTTCTCGAAGTTGGCGGCACCGGAGGAGACAGCGGAGTCACCAGAAGGAATCGCGGAAGTGGCTGACGCTCTGGCAGCTGCTTCGGATGCAGCCTGTGTGGCAGCGGCGGCAGCCTGGGTGGCCTGCTGCGCGGCGGCGGCGGCGTGTTGCGCGGCTTGCCTCGCTTCGCCGAGCGCATCGTGGAGCATCTTTACTTCGTCAGCGAGAGCGTGAATCATACCTGACTGCTCATTTTGTGTCTCGTATAGTCGTTCCAACGCCCGACCTATATCGGTCATGTTCGCAGGGGCGTTGGTTGACTCAGCGGCGACAGGAACGGATCCCGAAGGTTCTCCGCCCCAAGCAGTCTGTTGATCACTTAAAGGGTCCATTCTGATTAGTAGAAGTGGCCTCGAAGGCGTTAAATATTAAAGTTAGATTGAAGTACGATACCGGATTCGTCGAGCGTCGAGCACGACGGTGAGAGAATTCCCAGCAGCGAAGCTTCCAAATAAGGCAAGCGTAGTATTCGAATGAGTGTGAGCGGTCGAATCAAACTGTAACGGTCAAGGCGACCGAAACCGAAGCACAGACGTAGAACGGGAGACGAGTAGACGCTGAGACCGTACTGGCGTTGATTCGACGGGAAAAAGGGGAGAGTACAGGAAGCTACCGGTATAAGTGACCGTTTGACTACTCCTAACTGTCAGATACCGGAAACGGAAGCCGAAAGGTACATGGTAGATACGGTGTCATCCGCGAGGGCCGTCGGCCGAATACATGCTTGCACTGCGTTCTAGAGCCAGAGTCCGTTGTCTATCTAAGAGTGACCGTTAAGATAAACATAAGACAAAATAGGAAATAGTCCGTTGAAACATAGGAAGTGGCTGTGACGGCCTTAACCGTCACACGTTTCTACTCGAGAAAACCCTCCTTACCGTGGAGGTCGGGGATGTATGATAGTAATTCAACTTACAGTATTGACAGCACCAGCGTGTTTAGAGGCATCGTTTGTAAGTCGGTTGATATAGAATGCACATAATGTTGTCGTAGACAGTATCTCACTGCGGGCAGAGACCGATGTCCCGCCGGCGGGCCCGGCATGCCAGGAACATCTCCCGGTTGGGAGAACACTTTCCTAGAATGGTCCTTGCTGGCTAATGACCTGGACATGAAGAATGGCCTATGAGTGAACAAAGAAAGGTCTGCAGGACATTTACTATTAATATGGTCCCCAAAAATAAGGGGACATTTAATTAACATTGTCCTTTCATTCTTCATGTCTGAATCATGTTCCGCTACGGTGCATCGTAGGAAAGTGTTCTCCCACCCGTACCGTGGAAGATGAATGTTTGGTGGTGTGACACCGGTGCTTGCCCGCTGTGTCTGGCGGAAATACACGAAGAGTATTGATAATAAGGAAAACATAGCCATGGCATATGTGTTTTTGATCACTACTACTACAATTTCCCGGTATAAGCCTAGGGGCATCGGGAGCTCTCCATGTGCAAATCAGGTAAGTGTAACTACCCCACGAGATGTTAGAATCACGTTAGTTGGGACGGTCCCGCTGTTCGGAACCTCACGGAGGGCGAGTCCCCTCCTGATTCGTACCTCCCGCTGGGCGAGGCAGAAACGTCGTAGATGTATCTGCGTGCTGGCGAAAGCGATTCACGAGCTCGACTTGATGGAGTACGCAGGATTCACCCAAGGCAAGATCGCGATCTTCCGCGTCGCTACTCCCCGCCACGCAGACGAGCAGGAACAACAACGTGAGCCTTGCACGATGCAACGCCACTCGGCCTGCTAAACTCCTCGCCCTAATACTTCCCCATAAGGACGTAATAGATCGACAATGTACAGTGATCATTAGACTCACAACATAGATTCTGCCTCAATAGACCTGTTGTAGACGGTGGTCACGAGCCTAAGTGATCATGGTCAACTTAAAGCACGTACCTTAGCAACGAGCTTCATGTTCGCGGCAAACCAATGTCATCGCTACAATACTGTAGGAGCCATCAAATACCACATTGACCACAGGAGAGGACCCGGAGGACGAACTAATACATCTGGCTCGGCTCACCCAAATCACATCGTCTCCTACTTGACCTGTGACATCGACGGAAGGCGCAATAGAGACAAGAAGGCATCGATAGTGTGCCACATATCCATCAAGAAAATCGCAACAAATCACATTTCCAAAGCAAGCACGAAGTCTCCATTGGGGAATAAGGAAAGCGCAGATGGCGAACGAGATTCTTGAACCTTGCATCGAGCTCGTCGCTCTGGATGATACCGGACGGCGCATGGATCCCCAGCTCCTCGATCGGGTGCCCCTCTTCGTGGCGCTCCCGCAGGTAGCTTTCCAGAACGCCGAAGACGTCCTCGCACAGCGCGGGTATGTTCTCCGGAGCGCACCAGCTCCGGCGAGTTTCGTGGAAGTACAGTCGGAAACTCTTCAGGCGCGGGAACAACGCAGGGTGCGTCGGGTCAGTCGACCGAGCTGTTGTCGCGAAATGGGGGATGAGGTACCATGCGACCGCCGCGACTATTTCCAGACGTTCGACTTGCTGCAGTGACGTGAACTTCTCCGGGAGCCCGCGGATTTCCCATCCCTTGGGGAGGTCGCGGTGCGGGAACATGTCTTCGTGGACAAGCAGCGTCTGCACGTCTCCGAGGGGCAGGTAGTGATGCCAATATTGAGGATAACACCTACCCGAGTCATGGAAGCAAAAGTGACTCGGTGAAGGGTCGCGGTCATCGCTATCGTTGTGCGCATGAATTTCCGCGAATCTATGCACTATCTGACGGTTGGCTGTGAGGAATCGACTGACTAGATTCATCGCAGACGGCGCTCGGTCAGGAAGTATGTTCTGAAGGTCGCATTTCAGAACGAGAGTGACCGGCTGATCGATGATTAGATGGGATAAGACATGCATGCAGGTGGAGGCAGTGTAACTGCTCATGTAGAATTCCTCGAGATGAGGCAGCCTTGCAACGAGCAACTTGTCCGTCTTGACCGTGAAGTCTCCGACATCATCGCAAGGGATAAGGCCGTCAGAGCACAGTGTGAGCTTTCTTAGCATAGGTGTGTCCTGCAGAATGTCCACCAGCTGTTCGCATTCGGCGAACACCGATGTCAGAGTGAGGGATGTCAGGCTCCCGAAGAAGCCAGGAGTGCGATCATGGGCCAGGGGGTGGAGTGATACGTGACAGAGTTTTGGGAAGTAACCATGCAGGGCATCGATGTCAGAGCAGGCCACCCATTTCATACGATGGATATCCAGGGGTTTCCAAGTACGGGGCTTGCGTGCGAAGTGCGTGCATCGCGTATGATTGGAATTCGATGGTATCAGCACACAGTGTCAGAGAGGATGCTCGTCCGATGTGAGACCACTTGCACTTGATAGCACCTTCATAGATCTTTCGCGAGTGGGGTGATTCCATTCGCCTGGAGAAGTCCGGGGACTGATCATCGTACTCTGAAAGAGCTTGAATGACAATATGAAGGCGCAGGTTATTGCTGTGCTGTATGATAGTCTCGACGAGATCGGGATGACAGCTGTCGGGCTGGCGCCATAAACTCGGATAGCCCAACGCAACGTCCCTCCAGTAGCGGCACACGTGGGTGACAGGGAGCAAAACATCACTGTAGCGATCGTCGAGGACACAGAGAAATATATACCCGAGTATCTCTGGTGGAAAACGGTGCTGTGGACTGTGTGATCCTCGAGGTAAAACAAGTGAAAGCCGATTGGTGTCAGTGGTACTCCCTCTGGCAAAGTCCTCCGATCCCTCGTTAACAATGCTCTTGGGGTTATGAGCAGTGAGCATCTACAGGGAGAATGAGTGAGAAAAAACATTAGATGGGGCCAGCAACTGTGGACGATGGAATACCGTTGAGAGTAATGAACCGTAGCAAAATCACGGCAGGTGCTACTAGTATCGTACGAAAGGAGGTAGTCTCCATAGCTTCAGGAGCACATTGCCTGGAATACCCAAGTGTCTTCGACACTTCGTGCAAGGGACTGAGGCACGGTGTGGATGGACAGACTTGAGGATGTTGTGGCCAGTTGAACTTCAACTTGGTCTCCAGAGCCACGCTTCTTGGTCACGTCACAGCGCACGTGGTCTTCTGATCAAGCGGAAAACACTTGATCGTGAGTGCGTACGCGCTCCAGTTGCTCTGACCATAATGTCGTATGTTTCACATTTCCTACAGATACTAGCTGCTGTACAGCTGCTGCTGGTCCAAGGACGGTACCCAGATAGAATACAAGTTATACGGACTCTAGGACTGCCCTACCAACAAGAGGCTCGAATTCCTGACTAAACTCGTCTTGTGAAAGTAAGAAGGACGGTGCATGGATATGCAGTTCCTCAATCGCATTTCCCTCTTGCTGACGCTCACTCAAGAAGCACGCGAGGGCGTCAACCACGAGGGGGATCCGTGTCGCTGCCCCCTCAATCATATCATCGTGGTCCAGGTAAGACGGCCTGTATGTCACGCGCAAGTGGACTTTCAGACGCTTCACGGATTCAAACAAAGCGGGGTGGTCCCCCTGTCCAGAACGCTTCCTGGTGGCAAGCTGGGGAAGCAAGTATTCGGCGACCTCATCGATGACATCGAGGGCTTCCAGTTGCTTCATGCGCTGGAAATATCTTCGGAGATCCTTTATCGGCGACTTCTTCAATGTACCCTGGTGGACGCGCAGCACCTTGACATGCTCGAGCGGCAAGTTTTCATACCAGACCGAGGGGTGACAAGAGAATTCGTAAGGGATGTGAGGTGTGTAAACGTGAAGGCTGCTTGCTGAAGAGTCATGAGCTCCAGGTGTAAAACCATTCGCTCCGACGAAAGGCCAGAATGCACAGTGGACGTCGTCAATGAAGCTAACTTGCGCGCAGAGAAACTGCACGGTCCTGTTGGCCGTAAGGGAGCGGGTCATCAGGTCAATGGCCTCAAACAGTTGCCCTCCGCGTAAATCGTCAGAGTCGTTGTGGATATGAAGAGCGACGTGTTGGCTGAAGCTTAAGTGAGCGAGGAGGTGAGCGCTGCCGAGAGTAGAGAACGCTCTGATGTACAAGTTTTTCAGGTACGGGAGCCTTGCGACGGAGTCCCCCTCCGCTGTATCCTCTGGTCTCCGCATTCATGCTCATACCACATTGGTCATGCTC
>NW_006920503.1:0-2919 GCF_000344685.1 Gloeophyllum trabeum ATCC 11539
TATGGGTGAAGGCGGTCCGAGACAACTGAAGGGTATTTAATAGTTCGAGGGGGAAAGGAGGAGTAAGACGTCGTAGGGTAGTCCGTAGGAAGACCTAGAAAATAAACAAAACCTTAGACGCCTGAAACAAACACTAAGGGACGCTCCGGAGTATTTATCTCCGGAAAGTCGCAGCAAAGTCGCAAACCACGAAACCGAGTGTAGGTTCGGGCCCACGGGAGTAGAAATTGCTAGAGAAACTTGGTTAATTTTATTTCGCTATGTGAGACTCACCGGAGCTAATTGGATCGATGGCGGAGATAATTCACTCGACGAGTCAGGCCTATTGGCAAAGCTAAGATCGGTTATAATTCGCTAAGTTCGACGCTTTCGAACTTCTCGGGTCGCTGAGATCGTAACTCTAATTCTCTGAGATGGTGAAGTCGAAACTTGTTTTTCTGTACGCTACTTTGTACAATTTATACTACAGGAATGGCTTTGCGACCGTCCGGAGATAAATAACAAATAACCGCCGCTACCCACAGGATTGCTCAGCACTTGCCGCCGCTATACCATGCACCACACGACTCCCTTGCACTCCTACTTGCTCGTCCCAACCCCTAGAGGTCGCCTTGATGCTCTGCCACCTGATCCAAGCAGTCCCATCACTCCGTGTGACGCGCCGGTCACGTGCTAATTACCTCCGGCCGCTTGCTGACTGATGCTGGCCTCATGGTGACTCGTATGCGTCCGCACCTTCGGTATCTTGACGGAAACAAGGGGGAGTGAGTGCTGGAGGGTGGGCATGAGGACGATGCCCCTTGATAGAAGTGCCCACGGCCCCGGAGCTAATTCATCTAGAAGTTGCGTTGGTTAAGTCGCTCCGGAGCTCCTGTTTGCGGAGATAAATCGCGGAATGGGTCTGTGTACGCCTCGAGGATGCTAGGAAGTCCGGAGCTAAATAGAGCAGTTCTTTACAGCCCATAGAAGCCCAGTGGCGTGTGAGTGCTGTGTCGAATAAGCTCCGGAGGGCTTGTACGATGTGCTGAGTCCACATTTTTGGGGGTCAGACGATCCTGAGGCTTATCACCTCCCCCTGACTGAAATCTTGACTGTCCTCAGTCTCCGCGTTGCGACCTGCAGATAAAAAAGAAGGCTCCTTTCTCCCTCTCATACGCCGAACTCCAACCTTTCCCTCATCTCTCCGTTCCCGCGCAGCGAGATAGCTCCGGACCAACTTGCACGCCTGTATCAGATTATTGCGGAGCTGCGGGAGCAGTCGATCCTGGCTCGTGAAAATGTGGTAAGCCTCCGGGAGGAAAATACGCGGTTCCATTGCGAGTTGGATGAGGCGCAGAGGGTGAATGATCAGGCGCGGCAGGAAGTGTGGAAGGCCATCGAGGAGTCGCGCGTGGTGGAGAAGACTCTGGACAGTGAGGGAGAGGTACGGGGTCGTGCTCCGAGCCCTTCCTCCTAAATGCGGACCTTTTTCATTTCCCTTGTCTTCATCGTCTGCTCCATGTACCATGTAAGGGGCCATCCCTGTGCCGCCGTCGCCTTCGTCACATACTCGTATTTTGCTCCGGTTGCCTTGTCTGTGGTCCTTCGTCCTGTATAATATATCTGCAATGAATATTGTCCGCTCAGAATAAGGAGAAAGAGGGTCTGTTCTATAATATAAAATAAACAAATGGGAGAGCGCTTAAGTGGTGCGCAGAGTAAAGGATCAAATAAAATGATAGAAGTGGTCACATAGCTTGCGAACTGTCCGATGGAGTGATGGGAGATATTTGTGTTTTATGTGTGTCCTAACTAAGGCACGAATCAAGGAGCGGAGCGAAATAAAGTGAGCGAAACAAATGCGAAGAACTCGAAAAATGCGAAAATGCCTGGGTATATGGGGCCCATCGCTTCCCTCCCCCTGACTGAAATCTGAACTGTCCTCAGTTCGCTTCGTCTTGAGGATCTTGGTCTGCTTCATCGTCCCCATGGTCGTCCTGTTCTTCCATCCTTCATACTTGATCCACGCTGACATCTGTAAAATCCTCCGGGAGCGTAATAGATTTTCTTGCGAGGTAGGGAATGACGCGGAACGCAGCAAAGGGTCGATCGAAGAGCGTACCATTGAGTTCAGCGAGGATATAAGCTCCGCCACGGTTCCTGGACACTGTAATAAGTGGTCCGAGGTACCTGGGTATTCAATGGGAGGAAAGAAGTCCTTGCAAAATCGGCCATGCTCCGAGTCGTTCCAGGCAAACACCTGGTTGTGCTTGCACAGAAACTCGTCCCTTAGATTTAACTCCGCATCCATAAGGAATCTGCTAGGATGGGCCTTGTGTAGCGCATCACTACGCTCTTGTGAATATCGTCCGGTTGGCTGGAAGGAAGGGGGAATTGGGGATAAAATCGGCATGTCGGCCAGCGGATCTCCTACAATATTGCGCTGGATTCTATACTCCTTGGGCAACGTCGCAGGGACCGCTCGGACCTTCTTGGCGACTGGTTTATACTTTTTCTTTGTGGCAGCAAAAATCGGGACTGGCGAATTCGGTACGCCACTAAATAAATTAACGGATGAAAAATAAGACCGGACCACTGGAGACTCGCAGGCGGAGAGATAAAGGAAAGGAATGGAATCTTGTATTGAGGTTTTGCTATTTTCTTGATGATCTAAAATATGGAACGCAGAAATCTGAAACCGGGCGGGGGTATCTGTCTCTTCGATGACAAGGGCCGCCCACTGCTCCTCGTCTGAGTCGCCTAAAAATAAATCATCCCGCTCTAGAGGCGGGGCCTCGAAATCGAGGGCGACCTCTTGGAAATGTCGGGATAGTGGACACAATTCCAGAGTTGGGGTCGTTGATCGTGATCGTCTGGTCCTCATTTTTGAAATTTTTGATGCAACTCTCCGTTAATACATCGAAGGGACGTCCCAATAAA
>NW_006920503.1:3604-5967 GCF_000344685.1 Gloeophyllum trabeum ATCC 11539
CTGAATGGTGGGATCGTACTGAAGTCCTAGAGAATGGCAAACTGCTTCCGACATTGCGACGATTTGGGAACCTGGATCTAAAATTGCCTCGACCTTCTCCTGGTTGTCTATGAGCCCCATAATGGACCGCAGAGCATGCGACTCCTTGGCCACGACCAACTGCTTCGGCGTCTCCCCCGGACCTAAACTTCGGAGATAAATCTCATAGGGGTCGGGCACCACCAACACTCCAGGACGGATCGAACTACCGCTGTGAATTAATTGCTCCACGTCCGGCAACTCCGGACCATCGTCTTCGTCCTCCACTTCCTGTATAGTGGCTTGGAGTCGAACAGCGGGCGGCGCGGGCACTTTCTTGGGTGTTACAATGTCCCTATATTTCGCTCGGACTTCCGGAGCGATGGATAATAATTCCTCAGAGGTCAACGAAATATTCGGAGTCTTGAGCGACCGCTCAAACACCAGGTCCGAGATGCGAGGATTATAGACAGGGGCCTGCGTGCGGTAGGCTGGCTCCTTGGCTTGTGACGCGTCTGCTGCTTGAGCCGAGCCTTTTTTGACACTCCGGGGAATTGCCTGCCTAGGCCTGTTGACGTCCCTTGCATCGGCGAATGGATGGATTGGTCCCTCTGACATGTGAGGTGGGGACTCTCGGTTTATTGCCGGCCGCACTGCTTCGGCCACTGGCTGTTCTCGTACCGGTTGACTCTTGGCTCTAGAGGGTGCGGGACCTGTCGGACCAACTCCGGACTCCTTGGAGGGGTTGGAAGACCTATTCGGAGGAGGAACGTAGACTCCGTCAAACACCTGCTTTCCTTTCCCTCTCAACGCAAATAATTCCCGCTCCAAGGCCTCGATTCGCTCCTGCTGGTCCAAGTGGAACATGTCTGTGGTCTTTGGGGCCGCCGACGCTCGCACCTCCTCCCATAGCATCATATCCAATAAATGGACACTTGTCTGCCCAGGGTTCTGGCGGTGCCACTCTAATATGCGGTCCCTCATCGTCGCTCCTGGCATAGACCTTGAGACCATCGCTCCGCTCGGCAGAACCACTTGTCCCTCCGCGTTCCGCTTGCACCGACCGGCCCTAATATCCTCCTCGACCTTGGGACACCTCCGGATCGAGTGGTCGCTCTCCCCGCAATAAATGCAGTGGTAATTCATGGGGGCAGGTCTGTTGGACGTCGCAGGGGCCATCGCAGCGTTCTGCTGAACCGCGGCTACTAGAGCTTGACTGATGGATTTTGTGATGACCTCCACCAATGATGATAGGTCCTCCGTCTTCACCACTGGTGCGCTCGGAGCACTCCGAGATGGCTCCGCATGCTTCTCTGTGGTTCCTATGGCCGACGTTCCATAAAGAATAAACTCCGCCGCCTTGTAAACCTCGTCTACGTTGTACGGAGTGTCCGGTTGATGGTCTATGTCCTTAATCTGGAGGCGCCTGAATATTTTGTTCCATAACTCTGGCTGAAACCCTCGCTGGAATGCCCTCCCCTGCTCTCGAACGGAAATGATGTCGTTCTTGCGCAGGTATCGAGTGATAAGCAGAAAATCGCGATGGAATGCCGCTAAGTCCGCCAAATTGTGGATGCCCACACGCTGCCTTTCCCCTACTACACGGTCCATATCCCCGACGCTATATCTCTGGTCCTCCTTAACGGCTGGGTATAACGCCAAGACCGCTCCCTTGAAGTCCTCGAAGCTCTTGGAGTCGTCCGAAAATTCCGGGACGCCTTTCCATAGCTCCTCCTCATACATAGGCACATATTTCACCACTACCGCCTTTTTTGTTGCTTCATTCGGGACCGCATTTGGATGAGCGGCAAATAAGTCCGCCAGGTCCTCGAAATAGCGAAGTAGGGTCCGCGGCTGTTCCGGATCGAAGCGAGGTGCGTGCTTGTCGTAGCGAGAGGGTAGAGTGTCCGACATTGTGACAGTACCGATGGGAGGCGGCTGAATTAACTCCGGAGTGCTGATATTGTTGGAGGGAATTTCGACGAGGCCGGACGATGATGAGGGAATGGACTCTGAGTGTATTGGCGATGGGATAAATGGATGGGAAACGTTAAGGGCTCCGGACTCCGGGTTAGACACTGCGCGATGGCGGCTTTGGAGGGTTTCTCGAAGGGGAATGTCTGGGCTGTCTGGCTCCTCGGCGGAAGGTGGAACCGGATCGACTGCAGCAGCTGCGGCTAACGCTAATTGCCTAGTGTGGCTACGAAGACGTCGAGGAGATGGCAGGGTGACTGGGATATATTCTGGGTCCTGCACTCCAATAAGGTTCCTAAGCGATAGGACAGCGGATAAGGTGTCGCCTTCGTCTAAGCGACGATTGGCTTCCTCGAAGAGTCAGGATAACT